>NW_022639562.1:957940-966991 GCF_010583005.1 Odontomachus brunneus
TAATTCTTCAAAATTAGCGAAGTGCTGCTCAGCCAATCCGTGCGCCATCGACCGGAACAAGTAATAGTCCGAAGGAGCAATGTCCAGCGAATACGACGGGTGAGGTAGCACATCCCAATTCAATTCTTTTAAAGTTTCTTTGATAACTTTTTTGGTGTGGGCCGGCGCATTGTCATGTAGCAAAATCACTTTTCCATGTCTTTGGGACCATTCCAGACGTTTTGTGATCAATGTATGGTTCAAATTGGTCATTTGTTGTCGGTATTGAGCAGCATTAACCGTTTCACCAGATTTGAGAAGTTCATAATAAACAACACCCTTTTGATTCCACCAAACAGAGAGCATTGTCTTCTTATCGAAGCAATTTGGTTTTGCAGTCGATGTTGATGGTTGGCCTGAATCAACCCATGATTTTCTTCGTTTAAGATTCTCGAAATATATCCATTTTTCATCATCTGTGACGATTCGATACAGAAAACTCTTCCGTTGATGTCTTTTTAGCAGAAATTCGCTGGTGACTTTTCGATTCTCTATCTGTCTTTCAGTCAAACCGTGTGGTACCCATTTTCCTTCTTTTTGAATCTTTCCCATTGCGTGCAAACGCCCGCTAACACTTTTTTGAGTCACATTTAATACTTCCGCCAATTGTGATTGAGTTTGAGTGGAGTCTTCGTCCAACAATGCTTGCAACACTGCATCTTCAAATTTTCTCGGTTTTCCCTTAGCCTTGTCTTTCACATCAAAATCACCAATTTTGAATCAATTGAACTAAGTTTTGAATCACAAGCTTTGAATCGATTGACTTTCACAAGTGTCTTGAGATGGTGCATGTTCGCCATAAGCTTCTACAAGTATTCGATAAGTTTGAGCAGCAGTTTTCTTCAAAATGAAGTAATGAATAAAATCCCGCAAATGGTCTTTTTTGATACGAAATTCGACATTTTCAAAGCAGAAAAAGACTATGATATTTACACTCTCAATTATAATTTACATTCTCACAATTTTCCATATGTATGATTTTGTAGGTTAAGAATAGCCAAACAAAATACTATATATGTCAAATCACCACGCGTAAGAACGTATGTGTGGCACCATCTATTAGGAAAATCCGCATTTCATAGGTATACATCTGGTATATAAGCATGCTATCCGTACCCGTCCGTGCGCTCGATTCTTTACGCAGTACGTATTCTACTTGCATTTTTCCTTACAGGAAATAACGATAGAGACAAACAAATTTCGCATTCTGCATTCAATGACGAAAGTTCTCATAACGTACAGTCGGCGAAATGTTTATCACTTGTTATCACTTCAGTATGCAATAAGGTCATAGTGTGAAAATATGAAATGTAAAAATGAATGTTCTAAAGTGTTTCCGCAAAGTGACGAAAGTTACAGACTCGTCCACTATAGTTGTAAGAATATGGCTGTAAAGCTACAAGACATGAAATAAATTATTTTTATAGTTTACGTTACCGCCTTGCAGCAATACTCTTACAGCTAATGTAGACAAACCTTAATATAATGTTTCGTGTTACATAAGCAATACTATAAAATGCTGTCGCTTCGCGAACGTTATTCTAGTGCGTAACATCGTTTAATCTTGTATCAATTGCTACGTCTTTGTAAGTATTGTTACGTCCGTGACACTGGGTGTCTCGTCCCCGTCAAGCAACAGCTGAAGTGTCAGCTGACGTGTATAGCTTGCAATTCTCTTGTGTATCTTGTGTAAACTAGTAATCGATGTCTCTTGGTTACGATTGTAAACAAGTGTGTTGTTGTTGTCATGTTCGAGCCTTCGCCTTGCGAAGACATGTCACGTTGTGTTTTAAGAAAGAATCTCTGAGTTTATAATTAAAAGTTTATGTTCTTTCTTAAACGTGTGTTGTTTCATTTTTTGTGAGTGCGCGAACGTAACATTTTGGGGGCTCGTCCGGTTGTTCATAATCCGACAGTCAAAAATCCGCTATCCGACGGAACGCGATTGCGTTCATAAACGTTTCGGGAGTGAATTGAAGTGAAAAAGACGATTAATGTTTCAAATATGGCAATGGCACACTTTCCGAGGAGGACTCGTGCTCAAACTCTGGCGACTACGACATCGGATTCCGATATGCTTCGTGCTATATTTCAGGAGTTATGAGAGCTAAAGGAGGAATGTGAGCAAGAGCGACGGGATCGAGAACGGGAGCGACAGGAAATTGAGAAAGAACGACAGGAGCAACGGGAACGACAGGCTGAGCTTGAGTCTGCATTGCATCAGTGTAATCAGATGCGGCAACAGATGGAGCAACGCCAAACGCAGCTAAGTCAAGATCCTATTGCTCAAAATACGGGGGCTTCTGGGAGTACAGAAATTAATTTAGGTTTTAAATTAGAGCCTGATATTTATGACGGAACGGTTCCGATGCGTGAATTCTTTGCGCAGTTCGATTTTATTGCTCATGCGAACGGTTGGGGAGAAATAGCGAAAACCGCAGCATTAGTTTCCTGTTTAAGGGGAAAAGCACGTTCCGTTTTAGAGGGGAATTCTGACGAATGTAATCTTGGTTTTCATGAATTAAAATCGCGAATAGAATTACGTTTTGGAGAGGGACAATTTTCAAAAAATTATTATTCGCTTTTTGTAAATCGGAAACAGGAATTTGGGGAAGCTTTCCCAACTTTTGGTGCGGAATTAGAGCGTTTAGCACGTCTAGCTTATCCAGAATGTTCATACGAAGTTCGAGACAAAATTGCTTGTTCACATTTTATAATCGCAATTGAAGACAAGTTTATAAGAAGATCTCTTCAATTAGAAAATATTACCTCTTTGAAATTTGCAGTAGAAAGAGCAATATTTATAAAAGGAATAAATGAGTGTATTCCTTTAGGAAGAAGGGATTTTGAAGAAAAAAAAAATACATTTTAAAGAAAATAAGGAAAAAAGTTAAATGAGGAAGAATTTAAAAGGGAAAAATCTGTTTATAATAATCAAAATTTTAAAGGGGAACGTTTTCGTCCTATTATTAAAGGGGAGTGCTGGCAATGTGGAAAAAAAGGGCATTACAAAAATGAATATCCGGGAAATATTTCGCGGCGGGGAAACTAGGATTAGTCGAGTTTCCCGGAGCAGGCTCGACTTTTGGAGCAAGTGCTCCGAAAAATGTAAAAAGATATATAAGAAAAAGTTACAAAAGAAGTGGTAATATAAGTAAGAAAAATAGAAATAAGGAATTGTTTACTGTTGTGGTTTTCTTAATAAAAAAAATGTTTATTTAAGTTGGATACGGGTTCCGATATCTGTTTAATCAATCGAAAATTTATAGAAAAAGAGGATTGTTCCATTTCTTTTGACAAATGTAGGTTAATTTATCCGACAGGGGAAGATGTTCCAATTAAATTTAGAATAAAATGTCAGGTTCATTTAGGGGAATTTTTAGTGGAAATGCCAATGTTAGCAGCGGATATTATCGATGATTGTATATTAGGTGCTGATTTTTTTGAAAAAGTAGGAGCAGAAAAGATTTTTGAATCTTTTTTTGAAAATTCTTCTGTCAAGAAAAATCAAAATGATGTTTTTTGTTCACGAGTTTTTAAATCAGATGTAGAAATTCCAGAATAATTAAAGGAATTTTATGATAAAAATTCGAAAGAATTAAATGTGTGTGTGTTTCGCAGAAAGGTGATTTCGCAAAATTCTTATTGGAATTTCAGGATGTTTTTGATGTTCAAGAAAAGTCAGGAAATTGTGATATTGTTCAACATAGAATTCAATTATTGGATTCTACTCCAATTAAACAAGTTCCTAGAAGAATTCCTTTGCATTTGCGAAAGGAAGTCGAAAAAGAAATGGAAAAAATGAGGAAGCAAGGAGTTATTGAAGAGTCATGTAGTCCATGGTCTTCACCAGTGGTTTTAGTGCCAAAAAAAGATGGTTCAGTTAGGTTTTGCGTTGATTTTAGGAAAATAAATTCAGTTACGAAGAAAGATTCATTTCCATTACCAAGGGTAGATGATCTTCTAGATCAACTGTCAGGAAATATGTGATTTTTTACTTTAGATTTAAAGAGCGGATATTGGCAGATAAAAATTCATCCTGAAGATAGGGAAAAGACTGCTTTCTCTGTTGGAAATGGTTTGTAGCAATTTACGGTTATGCCTTTTGGTTTATGCAACGCACCTGCAACATTTGAGCGATTAATGGAAAAAGTTTTACAACAATTATTATCAAAAATCTGTTTAGTCTATCTAGATGATGTTATTGTTTTTGGAAAAACATTTGATGAAATGTTGGAAAATGTAGGGAAAGTTTTTCAAAGACTTCGAATTTCAAATTTAAAGTTAAATTCGCTTAAATGTAATCTTTTCGGGAAACAGATAAAATATTTAAGACATATTATTTCTTCTGAAGGGATTGCTACTGATCCTGAAAAGACTGCTGCAGTAAGAGAATGGCCAATCCCAAAAAATAAAAAACAAGTAAGAAGTTTTCTGGGATTCTGTTCTTATTATAGAAAATTTGTTAGAAGATTTTCTTTAATTGCCAAGCCGCTTTACGTTCTAACGGAAAAGCTGGGAAAATTTAATTGGACCCTTCAGTGTCAAGAATCTTTTGATAATTTAAAGCAAACTTTGTCATCATCCCCGGTTCTTTCTTTTCTGACAGAACAAGGTGAACTTATTCTGGGCACCGATGCTTCAAATCATGGAATTGGTGCGGTTCTTTCTCAGTTTCAGAAGGGAAAGGAAAAGGTCATTGCATATTACAGTCGTGTTTTAGGTAAAACGGAAAGAAATTATTGTGTTACTCGTAGGGAGTTGTTAGCTGTGGTGGATTCAATAAAGTCTTTCCATCATTATTTGTTTGGTCGGAAGTTCTTGGTAAGAACAGATCATTCATCTTTGAAATGGCTAATGTCGTTTAAGGAATTAGAAGATCAATTGGCACGGTGGATGGAAAGGCTCCAACAATATAATTTTGAGATTTTTCATCGAAAGGGACAATCGCATAGGAACGCAGATGGTTTGTCCAGACGTCCATGTTTGGAAGAAAATTATAGGTATTGTGCTAAGATTGATAAACAGATAGAAGTATTGAAATGTGAAACAATTGCTCGAATTTATTTAGGAAAAGAGTTTAATCAGGATTGGCGGAAAAAACAATTGGAAGATCGTAATATTTCAATAATTCTTCTTGGAAAAGAGTCTGAAATACGTCCCACTCAAGAAGAGATGGCGTTAGGAGATATTTCTTTAAAAATTTATTTGTCGTGTTGGGATTCTTTAATTATAAAAAATGGAATTCTTTATAGGAAATGGGAAGCTTCTAATTTAAAAAAAAGTATTTCACAAGTCGTTGTTCCACATTCTGAAATTAGGTTAATTTTAGAAGAAACTCATGATTCTCCTACTGGAGGACATTTTGGGGTAAATAAAACTTTAGAAAAGATTCGAAAACGTTTTTTTGGGGCAACATGTAAAAAAGATGTAGAAAATTGGTGTAGGTCTTGTAAAATTTGCATGGCCAAAAAAGGTCCTTCTGATAAAGGAAAATCTTCTTTACATATTTATAATGTTGGAATGCCTTTTGAGCGTCTACAAATGGATATTCTTGGTCCATTACCAGTAACCGCTTTAGGAAATAAATATCTGTTAGTAATTGTTGATTGTTTTACGAAATGGGTAGAAGCGTTTCCTTTGAAGAATATTAGGGCAAGTACAGTTGCTGAAGTTTTTGTCGGACAGGTTATTTCAAGATATGGTGTACCTTTAGAAATTCACATCGATCAAGGTAGGAATTTTGAATCACGATTATTTCAGGAACTTTCGTTAATACTGGGAATAAGAAAAACTAGGACTACAGCTTTTCATCCTCAGTCTGATGGACAAGTTGAGCGCCAACATTAGGACATTATTCAATACTTATTAAAATTCATTGATGAAAATCAAAGAAATTTGGATAAATAGATTCCATTTTTCCTTCTAGCATATAGGTCTTCGAAGCATGAGTCAACTTGGTTAACCCCTGCGGAGTTAAATTTTGGAAAGGATTTGAGATTACCTTTAGATTTAATTCAAGGTTTTCCTCCAGAAAGTTGTGTTGAAAATTCCCAAAGTTATGTTTATGATTTGAAAGAAAAATTGAATGAAATTTATCAAAATGTTAGGTAAAAATTAACTCTTAACTCCCAAAAAGTTAAGCAACGTTATGATCTAAAAAACAAGAAAGTCTTTATTGAAGGAAGAGGAAAAGGTCTGGTTGTTTAATCCGCATAGGAAATTAGGAAGATCTCCTAAGTTCAATCACAAAGTGATTGGGAAGGTCCTTATGAGATAGTAAAATGTTTAAATGAGGTAGTATATTCTATTTCAAAGTCAAGTAAACATCGAAAAAAGATAGTTCATGCAGATAGGCTAGCGTCTTTTAGTGAAAGACAAATTTGAAAGGACTGTAGGAAACCCGTATTTTAACTTAAAAAGAAAAGAAATTCTGCGTTTTATATTTTGTTGTTTTAGTTATTTGTCTCCAAAGAAAATTGGTGCCCAAGGAAAAGAAGACCACCTTCCCCGTGGTTTTTGATTTGTGGTTTTTCCACGGGGCTGATTTTATATCTGGGCAAATGCCAAGGTGGGGACTTGGGGAATCCTTTTGGATGATGGGTCCACATAAGTTATTCCCCCCCCCCTTGTCCGAAGACAAGTAGATGCTGTGAAAAAGGAAGACTTAACACCAATTCCTGGGAGCAGTCCTGAGTCAGTCCTGAGTCGAGTCAGTTCTTCTTTTGGAAAAGAAATCATGAGGTTCGGTAACCTGAAACAACAGCTCAGGGTAGAACATGAAACATGAAGTTCTTGAAGAAGATGGAAGACTCAATGATGTATTGTCGGGACGACAATTCTTAAAGGAAGGGGAGCAGTGTTACGTCCGTGGCACTGGGTGTCTCGTCCCCGTCAAGCAACAGCTGAAGTGTCAGCTGAAGTGTATAGCTTGCAATTCTCTTGTGTATCTTGTGTAAACTAGTAATCGATGTCTCTTGGTTACGATTGTAAACAAGTGTGTTGTCGTTGTCATGTTCGAGCCTTCGCCTTGCGAGGACATGTCACGTTGTGTTTTAAGAAAGAATCTCTGAGTTTATAATTAAAAGTTTACGTTCTTTCTTAAACGTGTGTTGTTTCATTTTTTGTGAGTGCGCGAACGTAACAGTATATTAATATTTAGAAAATTTATATGAATGTTTAAACTTTTCTTACAATTTTATTTTTAACTTTTAAAAAGTTATAACAAAATCCTATTTAAAATCTTATTTGTAGTATTTTTTCTAGAGTATCAGAATATCCATACTATACAGATATTTTAATAATACCAATACTTCTATTCGCACTATTCGTGGTGCGAAGTATATCCTGATATCCTTAGGACGGATTTTATTGGTAATTATATATTGTACCTGAATGTCTGGATATCCGAATAATGATATGATCCGGATTAAAGTTACAGCCCTAATAATTATAAATTTTTAAACAAATATTTATATGTTTACAATGTATTATATAATTTTTAAGGTAAACTGCTGTTTAATCCAAGAAACGTGGTAATACTGCTGTTTGCTGCATCTTTTTTTAATTTACCACAAACTCCTATTACTAGAAAGAGAAGTAAAAGATAAAATAGACAATATGCTTAAAAAAATATATGACGACGAATATAGAAGAAGAAGATAGTCTTTGAAAATTCTTTCGATATACCGGAAGCAGAATTAATGAAACTGGAAAAAGGGAGTGAAGAAGAAGAAACAACATATTATGTAAAAAAATGGCTTGTATAAATGATGACATCCCAATCGAATATAAAAGAAGAGCTGTTGAGTTTTGGAAACCTGATGATTCAATAAAATTAAAATCTCTTGAAAACGTAAAACATATATTTCGGAAAGTTACATCACTCCTGTAATTGCGAAGGTGGTGGGAACAAATGAACAGAGATGGAATAAAATTAGAAATCTGAAAGAAATTTTATCATATATCATAATTTTATCAAATATTAGATGCGCAACTAAGTTCTCACTGTTTTTTTTTTATGAAAATGCAACTTTATTGTGAAAAAATGATTACAAATGAATCATTCAAAGTATTGCCCATCGCTAGCTACAACTTTTTCCCATCTTTCTGGCAGAGCTCGAATACTGTTACGGTAAAAGAGTTCGTCTTGTGAGGCTATCCACGAATCAAGTCATTTTTTGATGTCTTCATATGAGCAGAACTGCTGATCAGCCAGACCATGTGCCATCGAACGGAACAAGTAATAATTGGACGGCGCAATATCTGGGGAATATGGCGGGTGGGGTAGGACTTCCCATTTAAGCGTTTCCAAGTAGGTTTTAACGGGTTTGGCAACATGAGGCCGAGCGTTGTCATGCAGTAGAATCACTTTTTCGTGCCTCTGCTCGTATTGTGGCCGTTTTTCGCGCAGTGCTCGGCTCAATCGCATCAATTGAATTCGATACCGTTCCCCAGTGATGGTTTCGTTCGGTTTCAACAGCTCATAATAAATAACACCGACCTGGTCCCACCAAATACACAGCATAACCTTCGCAGCGTGAATATTCGGCCGAGCCGACGACGTAGAAGCATGACCGGGCAGTCCCCATGACTTTCTTTTCTTTGAGTTGCTATAATGAATCCATTTTTTATCATCCGTCACGATGCGATGAAGAAAACCCTTCCTTTTTTGCCGCTGGAGCAGTTGTTCACAGGCGAAAAAACGACGCTCAACGTCCCTTGGCTTCAAATCATAAGGAACCCAAGTTCCTTGCTTTTGAATCATTCCCAACGCATGCAATCGCTTGGAAATGGCTTGGCGGGTAACTCCTAATGCTGAAGCAAGCTGTTCTTGCGTTTGGCACGGATCCTCATCGAGCAATGCCTCCAATTCAGCGTCTTCGAAGGTTTTTGGCCTTCCTTCACGCGGACGGTCGTCAACATCGAAATCACCGTCTTTGAAGCGACGAAACCAATCACGGCACGTTGTTTCACTTAGAGCAGCATCTCCGTAAACTTTTTGGAGCTCTC
>NW_022639562.1:967001-967822 GCF_010583005.1 Odontomachus brunneus
CAGCCGCCATTTTCTTCGAATGAAATAAGAAAATCAACACTTCCCGCAAATGACGATTATTTGGCATAAAATCAGACATTTTCACACAACCAAAAGTATATGATGCCAAAACAAAATCACTAACGTGTCAAAGCGGTTTGTTTACCATATGTCTAAGCCTGGTTCATGACGTTTTAGATTTGTCAAAATCGACCAGCACTTACTGCTGGAGCTAACTATTGACAAACAGCGGGAACTTAGTTGCGCACCTAATAAATTCCAAGACAGTTTGCACAAAGGTTGTTCATGAAAGATATTGCTCGATGGGCCCTCAGAGCGCAAGTAGAGATTAATACCCCAGAATTTACAGCATCAAATAAATGGGTAAGACGTTTTAAGATAGTGCACAAAATTATATCCCGGAAAATTACAAAATTTATAACAATGAAAACTCTAAAATCAAAAGAATATCTAGAAGCAGAAAGCAATAGGTTTATCGAAAATGTTAAATATTATATTACGCGTTATGGATTTGAAAAAATATATAATTCAGACCAAAGCAGATTCCAACTAGAATTTTATGCCGGCTGTTCATTGGCAATGCAAGGTACTAAAAAAGTTGAGTGCACAGTGCAATCGGTATCGGCAATAATACAGTTATACCATACAACCAACAATTTCAGGCGATGATAGATTATTATTTTCTCTTTTTATTATGTTAAAGGAACTTACTGGAACATTCGGTCCATGACCCTTATAGAAATACCATACTAAGAAATACTGCAAAATTAATAGTGATTAAATATTACCAGTAATTCTGTAATTTTTTGGCCAGTACTTAA
>NW_022639562.1:967832-968232 GCF_010583005.1 Odontomachus brunneus
TTTATTTAGTCACTTAACGTCATTCGACCAGTTATGACCAGTTTTCTAAGTTATTTTGACGTGAGTCTGTTACTTGGGCTGACTCTTGTGTCGTTCACCTTATCTACTACGTCACTGTCATTTTAATTGAGAGACGCTTTATATTGTGTACATATGGTATATCCATATACGAAAGCATATGATTTATTTAAAAGAAGAGAATAGATTCTTTTAAAATATATGTTTTAAAAAGTATGTAGAAAGTATATTTAAAAAATATTTACATGTTTTAAAAGTAAGTAAAATAAATTATTTTGTAAATTTAAATAAATTTTTTTCTGATAATAAAAGAAACTTTAATTTGAAACATAAAAATAATTTGAAACATAATTAGTGTTTTTACATTTAAAAACACTTATTT
>NW_022639562.1:968306-968568 GCF_010583005.1 Odontomachus brunneus
TTGTCCTCCTTGTAAAGAAATCATTTGTTTATTCTTATATATATACATATTTCAAATCAAAGAAATCACTTTTTTTATTTATAGATTCATAATTTTACAGCTTATTTTACAAATTTAAATAAATATTTCTTTATATTTATTATATATTTTCTAAAATTTAACAAATATTTTTTTAAGTTAAGAAATTATATGTAACAAAATATATTTCTTTGATTTAAAGAATTTTTTTTTAATGTACATTACCAATTTAAATTTCGATTTT
>NW_022639562.1:968578-969332 GCF_010583005.1 Odontomachus brunneus
TGAGGGGCGGCGCACTCGCGGACGGGGAGGGGACGCCACCGCTGGCGTTCCCACCCCTGGGGTACCTGCGCGTGCGCCGCCGCCCCCTACAATGCCGCCGAGCCCTCCTGATCAACGGAAGGCCCGGCGCGGGGGAGATAGGAGGCGCTTGGTCGGGCGGGGGAGACGCGTCGCAAGGCGCGACTCCCCCCCTATGACAAGAAGTCAGACCAGGCGGCTCCGGGAGGGGGGCAGGGTGGCCAGTTCGCAAGGGCGGACTCTTAGGCCGCCCACCCCTCTCCCAGTGCCAGGAGGCTCCTGACCGAAAGGGGCGGAGGGGAACTCTTAGACCCCTCCGCCCCAGCAACCTCGGTCGGGAGCGTAGGGGCGGGCTGGGTCCGGACGGCACCGGACCCGGCCAATAGCGCCCCTACAGGTGAGGTGTGACCGGACGGGGGGCCCACGTCCAGTCATGGAGGATAGGAACAGCGGGCCGGGAGGGAATTGTCTCTTCTGGCCCGGGAACGGGGCGGGGTTTAGGTTTTCCCCGCCCCGCGGCTGAGGGCGTCACGGAAGTAATGCGCAAGCGGTTCCCGGGACGCCCTCGCAATAGCCGCAAAGGGCCCGGCAAAGGTTTTAGTGGGTAGGCCCCCTCCGACCGTTAGTTCCGGAGGGGGAGAGTCCCACACTACCCCTGGGAAAGTCCCGTCTTTCCCGGGGGTGTGCGTAATGCATTTCCTCTGCCTCAAAAAAAAAAAAAAAAAAAAAAAAAAAA
>NW_022639562.1:969342-969812 GCF_010583005.1 Odontomachus brunneus
CGTCTTTCCCGGGGGTGTGCGTAATGCATTTCCTCTGCCTCAAAAAAAAAAAAAAAAATGGTTTCCTTGAACGAAATAAAAGTTTTATTTTCGTCATTTTTAAAAATGATATTTTGTTTAAAAATATAATATTTTAATGAAATAAAAAAAACCACAAAATTAAACAAGTACGAATATTAAATCTAAAGAAAGTATTTTCTCCGAAAAAACGGTATAAGAAGTATAAAAAATATGCAATAAGACAAATTAATGATTGCCCTTAACGAGTGCTATTCTAAGTACTATTCTATAAATATTATTGATGTTAAACATTACTGAATTTGAAATACAAGTAACAAAAATAAATAGTAAATAAATAAAATATATTATATTCGTAATATTTTTTTAAATATTACTGCAATATTGCTAAAGTAATATTGCAAATTAATGTCACTGCAAAGTCTCTGCAACATTGCACTGCAATATGCAAT
>NW_022639562.1:970119-974928 GCF_010583005.1 Odontomachus brunneus
TATATATATATATATATATATATATATATATATATATATATATTTTTTTTTTTTTTTAAGTAATTCAAAATAAATATTTATAAATATTTATCTAATAACTTACTAATATTGTATGTTGTCTGGGTTAATACTTTTAATCTTAACTTTGCGTAAGTATTTCATCACTTAGCAAAGTATTATATATTAGTATTTAAATATTGATAATGTTCTGCGTAAGTATTTTATCAATGAACGAAGTATTACATATCAATATTTAAGTATTGAAATCAATCATAAGGTAGGATTTGTAACATTAAATATTGAAATACTTGAGTACTAAAAGCTGCATTTGAATCACAGAATATTACTAAATACTGTACTTTTAATACTGAAAATAAGTAATTAATCAATGATTCTTAGTATGATATTTCTATAAAGGGAGTACAGGAAACAATGTTTAGGGAAGATAATATTTATGTTATGGCTTCAAAATCCGGAAAATTGACATTGCATTATTTTGAGATATGGTTAAGAGACATTTATTTTACAAACGTCGGTTCAAAATCTGTTTTATTATTGGATTCGTAGACTGGTCATTGCCCAAATTTAATTGCAAGAAATAGGTCAAACAATGCAGAAGATATTATTTTTCTGACAATATTAGCAGGAACAACGGGTCAGAGACAACCATTAAATGTGTATGGTTTTAGATTATGGAAGAATTTTATAAAACATTTTTCAGATATTGTCATGCTTCTAGATTTTGATATAAAATTACATGCACGAGACTCAATTTTAAAATTGCAATCGTTAATCCATTTCCAATTTTCATCACTCAGATTTAGAAATTTATTTAAATATGCTTGGTTTAAAAGCGGCTATATAGAATGTAGGCCTGACGAATTTGAAACACTTGTAGATTATTGTTTTAAAAAACATTCAAAAACAACATGTGATCTTTGCGGCAACATTGCGATAATTACTTGCGCATGGTGCAAAAAATCTCTATGTATACAACATTTTTTTTACGATTATCATCTTTGTTATAAATTTAAACCATAAATAATATATTAACATATTTCTATTTTCATTGATGTAACTTTGTTTTAATATTATAATATTATTATATAATTATATTGTTATATTCTGATAATTAATTCTTATAATTAATAAAGAACTTTATATTTATATAAACATAAAATATTATAACATATAACCTATAGTAAAAAGAAATTATTTTTACACGAAATTGAAGGCTTTATTTAGCATAGTTAGAATGATCCGATTTAGGTCAAATATGCACCGTTTTGTTCGATAACTTGTTGCCATTTTGTAGATAATTCCATTATGCCTCTCTCATAGAAACCCTTGTCCCTATTAACAAAAAACTGGGACAGTCGATTTTTACAAGCTTCTTTTAAGGCGAATTTTTCACCAGCAAAATTATTCGCCATAGACAGGAACAGGTGGTAATCACTTGGTGCCAGGTCCGGACTATAAGGTGGATGCATAAGAACCTTCCAACCAAGCTCCCGGAGCTTCTGACGAGTCACTATCGATGTGTGTGGCCTGGCATTGTCCTGATGGAACACAATTCCTCTCCTATTGGCCAAAGCTGGTCGCTTCGGGGCGATTGATTCCTTCAGACGGTCCAATTGTTGACAGTACAGGTCCGAATTAAGAGTTTGGCCGTAGGGGAGCAGCTCATAGTGGATGATTCCCTGCCAATCCCACCAAACACACAGCAAAGCCTTCCTGACCGTCAATCCTGGCTTGGCCACCGTTTGCGCCGGCTCACCGCGTTTCGACCACGACCGTTTTCGCTTGACGATGTCGTAAGTGACCCACTTTTTATCACCAGTCACCATTCGCTACAGAAATGGATCGATTTTGTTGCGATTCAGCAGCGATTCGCAGATAGATATTCGGTCCATGAGGTTTTTTTGCGTTAACTCTCGTGTGGCACCCATACATCGAGCTTCTTTTTGTATCCAGCCTTATTCAAGTGGTTCCAAATGGTTTTTTGTGCAATGTTTAGCTCCTGGGCAATCGAAATAGTGCTTACATGACGGTCGGACTCGACGATTTCTATTATTTTATCGATATTTTCGACAATTGGTCTTCCGGAGCGTGGTGCATCTTTGACATCAAAATTACCGGAACGGAATCGACGAAACCAAAATTGCGCGTGATTGGCTGTTACAGTATCAGGACCATAAACACTATTCACATTTTCAGCCGCCTGGCTTGCGTTTTCGCCTTTATCGAAGAAAAACTGTAAAATATGCCGTATTTTCTCTTTGCTGGTGTCCATCTTTGACGCGCGCTCAAACAATACTAAGTCAAACAATCACAAAACTGTCTGAGAAGTTTTTTTAGTACGAAATCTTATCTTTCTAACGGTTTACGCCATCTAGCGTAAACCGATCGCACTTATACAACGCGAGATACACATTACTAAAGCCATCTATTGGAAAAATAATGGATTTCTTTTTACTACACCTTATATTTTATATATAAAAAATATATTATTTTTATCTTTACAGGTCCATAATTTAATTTTAAATTATTTAATCGAAGAAATGCGTCCCCTTAATACTGTGGAAAAGCCATCGTTTAGAAATTTAATTTATGGATTTCTACCTACCACTAAGCAAGAAAAATGTCTGCTTGATAAACATGCTTTATTGAGCGAGATTAATAACTCTTACCAAACAAAGTAGTCTAAACTAAAAGAGTTATTAGGAAAGCAAATGTATATTTGCTTAACGACTGACATTTGGTCATATAACAAAAGTTATCTAGAAATGACAGTTCATTTTACCATAGATACGCTAAAGAGACAATCCTATATGTTAACATGTAGAAGAATATTACATAATCACACTTATAAAAACATTGTATTAGTTATACATAACGTAATAACAGATTTCAACTTGGATATATTTAAAATTACTCATATAATAACTGATAACGCCACAAATTTTGGCAAAACATTTAGATATTTTGGTGATACCAAATTTAATAAATCTAATGAAAATTAATTTATCGTAAAATAAAAATTAAATAAAGATGCCATTGACTCTGAAAATAAATCGGAAGGTGATTCGGAGATTGAAGTTAATGAATATAAAAACATTCTTACAAATATTGATGCTACTAACAATGATTTTCTTACCGATGATCTGGGGAATGCAATTATATTACTTCCACATTTAACTTATTGTTCCCACACATTGAACCTTATTGCTGCAATAGATTGTAAACAAATTTTGTTGATCAGAAGAACGCTTTTTTAAAAAAAATTTATCGCTCTACTTTTGCCAAATTAAATGCTTTTTGAAACACAGTTAGTCGCAGTACAGTAGCATCAGATATTTGTTTTCAAGAATGTAAATTTCCTGTACCTATCATTACGTGATGGAATTCTCAGTATAACGTTAAAAAGATTCAGTATAATGTTAAAAAGATTCTTGCATATAAAATAAAGCTTAACATTCTTTTTGGAAAAGTAGAAGAGACTTTTGAATGAAAGTCAGACAAAGTAAAACTGAATTTCTGAAAGAATTTAATATAATTATGTCTCCTGTAGCAACAAATCTTGATATATTACAAGAAGAATGAATGACTTTTATAAGTCTGGTAGCACCATAGAAGGAGGAGGGCATACTAGGTGGCGAAGGGACGCCGCGCGTTCGGGACCCGCGTATCTTTTTCAGTATCTCGTTCCAGAGAGAGAAAAATATCGAAAGTACGGTTTGCTAGGCCAGAACTCGAACTAGGATCTTTCGCTTGCCGGGCGACTGCTTTAAACCACTGAGCTACCTGACGCTCCACGCACACTCCTCTCCCTCGATAATGCTCAGAGATGCCGTTCAGAAGCGATATCTCTGGCGCGATCCCGAGCGCACGGCGACTACAGAGAGAAACATTGTTACTGTACCAAATGGTACAACTGTTAGTCTCTCAAAATCAAAGATTACTATCTTTTAAGACTTACTATCCATGTATGCTCGTCTCCACCGTTGCTTCTCCTCAACCGCTGCAAATTATTGAAAAAGCCTTAAAGTCGACACCAACATTTTAGCAACCCCCGGATACTTGGACACGTTTCGAAACGCGCCGAGGGGGGTTCCACCAATATATAATATTGGTATAATATAAATATTTTCCGACTTTAATATATTCAAATCCCATCCCTTTTTTGTTTGGGGAACGTTGAAAAACATTGTTCTCAATGATGTACTAACTACACAAGAGAACATGAAAGAACGTATTTGCAAATGCGAGTATAAATTCAGAAATGATAGAAAATGTAAGAATATCAATTATGTATCGTATTCGAAAATGTATTGAAGTCGAAGGACATCATTTTGAATATCTCCTTGACTAAATTTTTTTTAAAATAAAGTATAAAATATCTCGTAAACTATTGATTTTTCGACAATTATACTTCTTAGAACTTTTATACATAAAATAAATAGAGAAATCATATTTACAAAAAAAAACATTATAATTCCAATTAAAAAAATGAAGATGACTTTCATATCCTTTTAGCGCCTCCACCTAAAAAAAAATAACATAACCAAAATGTTCCCCTCGACGCCCTACCATTTTTATCTGAAACATTTTTCCATATCATAAAAAATAAGTGAAATATTCAAGGTATTTGATTTAAGTGGGCCACCTCGTGTGTGTGTGTGTGTGTGTGTGTGTGTGTGTGTGTGTGTGTGTGTGTGTGTGTGTGTGTGTGTGTGTGTGTGTGTGTGTGTGTGTGTGTGTGTGTGTGTGTGTGTGTGTGTGTGTGTGTGTGTGTGTGTGTGTGTGTGT
>NW_022639562.1:974938-983683 GCF_010583005.1 Odontomachus brunneus
TTATTTATCGCCCGTCACTCGAAAAATCATAAGGAAGCCTTAAAACGAGCTTCCTGGCTGCAAGTGGATGTCGCGTCCTAGCCGTGAGACGAACAGGACGCGAACTTGCGCAGCCCTCGTTTATTTTTTAGTGTAAAAATACGGTCATCAAGAGGTCGAGACGAGAAGAACGAAGATCAGGGAGGGTTTGCTGCCGCCGATTGGAAGAAGGAATCCTCGAAAGGAGCATATCGGAGACCGGATATCCCAGATAGAATCGTTGTTACTTATAGAATCGCTTCTATAAGTAACAATAATAATTAGAGACCGACAGGGTAGGCCAAACTGAGAAGGCATGTTTCAGCCAAAACCTAGAGGTGGCCGACAAACACAGGTATATACCAGGTTCCATGACCTATCGATGCAAACAAGTGGTAATCGGAAGGAGCCAAGTCTGGTAAGTAAGCCGCATGGGGTAGAATTTCCCAGCTGAGTGCTTCCAACGTGTCGCGAACCGGTTTTGCCGTATGTAATGAAGCATTGTTATGGAGAAAAATGATGTGTTGCCTCTTTTGGTATTCTGGTCGTTTTTCAAGCAGCGGTTCAAATCGATCAATTGTTGTTGGTAGCGTTTGGTATTAACCGTTTCACCAGGCTTTAACAGCTCATAATAGACCACACCCTTCTAGTCCCACCAAACACAGAGCATCGTCTTCTTGCAAGTCACTTTGCAATTTTTTGATAAAAATATTGAACAAAGAGTTTGGCTGAAATTGTGTTGCCAACGGAATTTCTTGTGCTGAGTCATTGAAAATGTTGGAAAAAGCCTACGGTGGGTCTGGGCGGAACGGCCAACGCTCTCGGAGGTCTTCTGCCCAACCTCGGCTGCCCGAAAAGGAAGGCTAGACGGCTATACGCGAGCGTCGTCCATTCGGTGGCCCTGTACGGGGTCCCGGTTTGGGCGAGGAAGATGTGGGCAAACCATAGTGTCCTTGGTTCGCCAAGCGCGGCGCTAGATAATGGTGCGCCTCTCCTGCGCCTATAAGGCGGCGTCGCGTATGGCCGCCACGGCTCTGGCTCGCACTCCCCCCCTAGAGCTCCTTGCAGCGATGTACTTCGAAATTTACATAAACTTATGAATATATAGACGTAGCCTTAACTGCAATTGTGGACAAGGGAGGTAGTGACATTAGACGTAAGGGGGTCAAGCCACTGACTTCGATAATTCTCGAATACGTTCGACAGTAATCGGCTCATATATGGCATGTGTGTATGTAAAGTTTCATATAATATATTCTGCTACAGTGTATGCGGTGTAAACACATCTCCAATTTATTAATATATATAGATAAATAATACACAATGAGTTACTGTATTGTATTTGGTTGTAAAAATCGTAACGTGAAAAAAACTTTGAGCAGTTGGAAGAAGAAGCTAAAAATAAGAAGATTTCATTTCACTTGTAAGTAAAACATTTAAAATTAAGGTTATATTAAATTTCTCTGTACACAGCAAATTTATTAATTCATATATATGTAGACTAATATTAATAAACTAATATTTATATATATGTAAACTAATATAACACATGTGTAAATTAATATTAAATAAATATACTTTTCTCTTGTTAAATATATTTTTTTTTCCAGATTTCCACAGGGAAGAAGAAATAAATGGCTAGAAGCCTTACATTTAAAAAATTATGTTCCAAAAAAAACATCCACTGTGTGTTCAGCCCATTTTAGACAAGAGAATTTTGAAGCAGGGCATTCTTACCGCAAATTGAAAAAAGATGCCATTCCACATGTATGAATAATGAATATAAAGATCAACTTATATATTGTATAGTGATAAGTAATAATTTATTTAACGTCTAGTTACCTGATAATGGACCGATGGAAATGAAGAAAACAACACTTAGTATAGAAAACATTGATCATCATATATTTGGTTAGTATTATAGGTGATGTTAGAATTTTAATTTATCAGTACATTGTGTTCTTTTTATATGCCCTATTCTCTAAAATATTTCCTCCAAAACAAATAATAATAATAATAATAATAATAAGATTTATTGATTCCTCTCGGGTTACAATTTCTTTACACTCTCCATCGTCTTTCTCCTCCTAACCTCTAATCACATACCGCACCCTACTCTTCTCCTATTCGACCTTATACACACACACGCACCTTTTCCAGCTCCTCTCTCCTTATCCCTACTTACTCTACCTTAATCTAACTTATTCTAATCTTATTCTATTTGCTTAATCTACACTTAATCTATTCTTAATCTATCGCCGGAACTTCCGCTTCCTCATTCATTCCGTCTCTCCCCCTCCCTCTCCCACCCACCCTCTTCCCTCACCCCCCTTTCCCTCCTCATTTTCTCCACTCTCTTCATCCATTCTTCTCCTTCTCCCTCCTCTCCTAAAACTCACTCTATTGCTTCCCCCCAACTCATTTCTTCCATTCCTCCTTCCCTCCCGCACCTCTCCCACATATGTTCCCATGTCTCTTCCTCTCCCTCACATATCCTACACATTCTTTTCTCCTCCTCTTCCCAGTACTGTCCCTCTTTCATCTCGTTTCCTAACCTAAATCTAATTATCCTTCTCCATCTTTCCTCCGCCCATCCCTTCTCTAAATACTTTGGTATTCCTTCCTTCATTAACCTATCATACCATTTATT
The DNA here is from genome assembly GCF_010583005.1 of Odontomachus brunneus. Classification (NCBI taxonomy): domain Eukaryota; kingdom Metazoa; phylum Arthropoda; class Insecta; order Hymenoptera; family Formicidae; genus Odontomachus; species Odontomachus brunneus. Next base: position 977,607 of record NW_022639562.1, read on the forward strand.
ATATCTCGACTCCCTTATCCTTTCCCATCTCTCCTCTTTCCGTCTCTCCCTCTCCCTTCGGAATTCCTCCCTCTCTCTCTCCCATCCTTCCTTTCCCCCATCTTTCATTCATCTCTTCCCAGCACCTCCTCGCTATTTCCCCTCCTTCCCCTTCCCCTTCCCCTGGTCTTTTCTCAAATTTCTATGCCCTTCTTCCCCTTCATTTTTTCCCTCCCTAATTCTTGTCTCACCATGTATCCCGGTATTCTCCAATCTAATCCCATCGTCCATCTTAAATATTTTTCATGCATTTTCTCCATCTCTTCTCTCTCTTTCCATCCCCACACTTCTACTCCATATCCCATCACCGTCCATACCAGTGTATCATAGAGCCATATCCTTCTTTTCCACTCTTTTCCAAACATTCTTTTCCCTATTCCCCATATTTCCCTCATCGCTACTGCTGCTTTCCTTCTTCTATCCCTTATCTGTCCTTCCTGTCCTCCATTCCCTTGCACCATGTATCCCAAATATTTAAACTTCCTCACCTCCTCTAGTTTCTTTCCTTTCCAAAACCATCCTATCTTCTTCCTCCTACCCCCTCCCCTCCTAAATCTCATCACTTTTGTCTTCTCCGCGTTCAGCTCCAGTCTCTTATTCTCCAAATACCTTTCTAACCTTCCTAATACACTTTTCATCTCTTGTTCCTCCTCCGCTAACAGCACAACATCGTCCGCATACGCCAATGTATACACCCTCCCCTCTCCTAACCTCACTCCCCCCCATCCCCCTCTTGCCATCTCCTCCACCATGTCCGCCATAAGAATATTAAACAAAATTGGACTCAATGGACATCCCTGCCTTACCCCCCTCCCCGTCCAGAATTCCTCCCCCATTTTCCCTCCCACTCTCACTTTACTCTTCGTCTCACTCACCATCTCCTCCACCCTTCTCACCAATCCTTCCCTCACTCCCCTATCCCTCATCGTATCTATCAATACCCTCCTGTCCACTGAGTCAAATGCCGCTTTCAGATCTATGAATACTGCTGTCATCTTCCCTCCTTTCTTCCCTATTTGCCTGTTAATCAAATAATTCAGTGCATATACCTGATCCATCGCTCCCATTCCCTTTCTAAAACCCGCCTGACTCCCCGACAAAATCCTTTTTTCTTCCAGTTCTTCCTTTAATCTATCTGCTAATACCATTGCGTACATTTTGTATAACGACGGCATCAGCGTTACTCCTCTATAATCTTTCACCGTTTCTCCTTTATTTTCTTTAATATCGGCACTATAATCCCCTATTTCCACTCCTCTGACCAGCCTTCCCCTCTCCACACCCATCTACACACTTCCCAGGCCCATTTCTCCATCTCCTCTCCTTCATATTTCCACACCTCATTCGGTATTTCATCTTTCCCCATTGCTTTTCCTTCTTTAAATTTTCTTATTATCTTTTTTACCTCCTCCCATTCCAGTTCCCTTTCTTCATCCTCCTCTCCTTCTCCTCTTTCTCTTCTTCCTCTCACTATTTTCCTCTCTACCCCCTCCTAACAACCCCATAAAGTATTCCTCCCATTCTTCCATCTCTATTCCTTCATTTATTCTGCCTCTTTTTCTCCTCACTTTATTTATTAATTCCAACACTTTATCCTCTGTCCTTGCTTCCTCTACTTCTCTTTCCATCCTTTCTCTTTCCTCTCTCTTTTTTCTTTGACATAACCTTTTGTATTTATTCTTCTTCTCTCTATATTCCTCTCTTTTCCCTCCCTTTTTTTCCATTCCCTCAACTTCTTTCTCACCTTCTTCTTCTCCTCCCAGCATTCTCTATCCCACCATCCTTTCCTTCCTCCTCCCTCTCTTCCATCTTCTTCGCTCTTTCTTAACGCTCTTTTTATCCTTTCTCCCATTTCTTTCATTTCTTCCTCCATTTCCCCAAATTCCTCATACCGCGCCTCTATTTCCCTCTTGAATTTCTCCCTTCCTTCCCCATCCCACCTCCCCCTGTTCATTTTCATTCTTCCTCTAACTTTCTCTCCTCTCTTCTTCGTTTCCCCCTTCAACCATACTATCATCAGGTAATGATCTGAGTCAATTTCATCTCCTATTTCCATCCTTTCAATGTCGCTTCTCACTTCTCTATCTCCTAACACATAGTCAATCACCGTTTGTCCTCTCCCTCCTGTATACGTCCAGTCTCCTTCCTCGTTTCCCCTTATGTTACCGTTCAATATCTGCCATCCTCTTTCTTCTATTACCTGTATCAATTTCCTTGCTTCTTTATTTATCACCTTATCCTTTGATTTTCTTCTCCTCTCTATCCCCCTGATTTTCCCCACCTCCTCCCTTCCTCCCTCCTCCCCCGTCCTTGCATTAAAATCTCCTCCTATTATTGTTCTCCTGTCTCCCTCTCTCCTCTACCCATCCCTTCACTCCCTCCTTTTTCCTGTCCATATTTCCATTTACGTATTCCACTCATTCCTACTATCCTCTATCTCCTTCCTCCTACTCTCACCACACACTTTATTCTTCCTTCTTCCTCCTCTCTTTCTTGCTCCTCTATCTCCATTCCTTTTCTAATTCCCATCAACATACCACCGCATGCCCTCCCTTTCCTATTCCTTCCCTTTGCCTCTTGCACTTTCCATGTATATTCCTTTGGTAGTTTTCCCTTAATTCTTTCCCATCCCTTTCTATCTAACCACGTTTCTATCATTACTATTATATTATCTCCCAGTCTTTTATTCTTTGCCAAAAGTCTTTATCCTTTTTTCCCACTCCGGCCACATTCCAAAACACTATTCCCCATGTCTCTCCCCCTTCCATCCTCCCCCTCTTCACTACCCTTTCCCCTCCACTACCCCTCCCCTCCTTCCCCCTCTCTCGTCCATATTTTCCCTTCCCCGCTAATTAACCTTTCCTCCCTCTCATCCCATCTCCACCATTTCCCATTTATATTTAATTTCCCATATCCTACCACTACTCTCCTCTCCTTTCCTCTCTCCTCTCTCGCTATCTCCCCCAGTCCCATTTTGTTCTTCTTCCTTTCCATGTCATATCGTTGTCGTGCCTGTGTTGCCAGGGCACGAAAAGAGTTCGAGATTGGTGATGCGGGCGCGGCAGGGTGTGTGGCGGTGGGTAAAATATAGTTAGAAATTGTAACTACTTCTTGTAGTTTAAATATAAAAGGTTTATTTAATAGGTACACTTGTACGTGTTTAATTTCTACTCCCGTTCTTATTAGTAATGTGCGAACCGCGCGTTGATCGCGTATGTCGCGGCGAGAGACCGAGGTGTTAAGTCTAGCGCGGGCGGTCCTCTCCGCTCTTTTATAATATTGTTTTAGGCTTGTCGGAGGAGGTGCCAAGCGACAAGAACATTACCTTATTTGGTAATGGTTCGATGCGTTTGGACTTGAGGTCCTGAATGCGGAATGTACAAGGTGGTGCTTATCGTAGCACTTGCACATCCGCTTCCTTGTCGTGGCGCATTCGAAACGATTCCTCGAGAAGTGTTTCGAAAGCGCTGATCTTATTCGCGATTATAACATCCCTCCCCCCTTGGGAAAAGAAAACGGAGTGTCTAGCGAGGTTTTCGCACCCTTATTTTACATATATTTTTTCTTTTGTTTCCGTTTACAATTGTGGTTATAATTGTTTGTACTTGTTATACTTTATTATATTGTGTTCGTGTTACAAATTTGTTTCCGCGTATATAAATGTAATTACAATCGTGTATTGTTTATATCTTACTCGTATAAGCTGTGTCTGCGTGCTAGCGCAGGGATTGTGGGTATTATCGGTTTAGCACGTGTTCTTGTATTTCGCTGACTGTTTCGTTCTACTACTACTGGTGGGTCTCCTTTCTTTTTTATTTTTCTTATTACAAATATTACCAATATAATTACTACTATTATTGTTATTCCGCTTGGTGCTGTTGTATAAATTATGTTTTTGTAATGCGTCAAGGAGTTCGATCTATTTTCTAAATTATAATACGTTTGTGTTATCTTATTACTGAGTTCCGCTAATTCCGACAGATTTTGTATTATTTTGTTCGGTTTCACATGCAGTATTTCGTTTTTATTTTTAATTGTGTTTATGTATTCTTGTTCTAATGTTATGTTGTATTCTGGTATGTGTGTTTGTATTAAAGTGTTTCTTATGGTACCTTGTGCTTGTAATATAATATCTTCTACTGTTAGTTGCTGTACATTGCTTTTTAATGTTTATTAGTCCTGTTTTGTTAATTTTTTTGTAAAATATTTGGTCGCGACATTGAATGTGAGCGGTTTGCTGGCTGCTCGTGGAATATAGCCACGCGTTCTTCTGTGTTAAAGCGATAATAAACATGTGATTTGTCGAGATATATTTTGTCTGGCAATTTGTTATACTTTTTAACGTTGTGTACATTAGGATTTCGCACGGTGAATCTTTATTAATTCTGAATATTGCGTTTCTTTGCGGGCAAGTATACTGGTTCCTATATTTTATGCATTCAGTTAATTCGTTTTCGCGTAATATTATGTATATGTTTGTTTCCTGACTAATTGCGATTTTAGTGTGTGTGATTTCAGTTAAAGCAAAAATATTGTCGTGACTATGTACAGGAAACGGGTGTATATGGATTATTTCATACGTTGGATAAGTTATAAGAGGTAAGTTTAATATAGTGAAGATATTTTTGTCTTTATAATACACGCTGATTGTGCAGAATTTTTCTATCTCTACCCAGTTCTCTTTCCTAGGTGTAAACGGGAAATGTGTGCCTTTTGGTATGTGAATGGATATCTCCTGCAGCTGAGATATAATATTGTCTATTGGTGTCAATCTTGTCGGTAAGTTTCCTGATTTTATTTCATCTAAGTAGTAAATTATGTCGTCCTGGTCACGTACCAGGTCATCCAGTAAAGCGTTTAGTATCGTAAAATGTTCGTCTATTTGTTGTCTTAATGTGAGTCCAACTTCACCTATATAGAGTTGTGTTATGCTATTCCATATTATTTTTTCGTTAGTTTCTAAAGATTTTCGAGGTTATCAAGGTGGTAGACTGTTGTATTAATGATTTTTAATTGGTTTGTCACTGCGTGTTGTAAGGTTTCCTGTCTATTTTGTAATAAGTCTATTTGTTCGGTTATTGTTTTCTCGTCGTTTGCGTCCATTACGCCAAACAATGATTTTGCTATTGTGCCTATTCCGTCTATTATTCCTCGTTTTGCGTACTTAAGAGTTTTGTATATGCTGTGTATTAGTTCCGTCATGTTCTGTATACGGTTAAGGTTTTTCTACTACTTCACGTAGGTTATGCATATTTGCCATATGGTACTTGTCTTCTTTTGTTGATTGCAAATTCTTTCTGCGCTGTCAAGGTATCCTTGTATTTGGTTTCGTCTAACATCTATTGAATGTATATCCATTTTGATGACAGTTTTCCATGTTGAAACTATTTGGTGTAATTGTCCTTGCGTGTCATAATACACACCAGGTGTGTGTAGGAATTTGTTGATTTCGAATGGAGTTTCTGTTTGCAACCCGTTTGTCCTGAGGCTGGTACTCCTTATCAGGCTGAATACCCTGTAAGTACATTGGGTCGGGAGTGGTGCACTTGGACACGGTGCATTTGGACACAGCCAATCACAGCACCGTGTGATTAGAGACATTTGTAGGGCTTGGAACAGCGACTTGTGATTGGACTGTGTCCAATTGCCCCGTGTCCAACTGATATACACCCCATTGGGTCGGGTGTTTAGATAAATATGATACCCTTTTCCTGTTCTGATCGTATTTTGCGTGGGATAAAAATGCCTCCTTCTTTCTTTATTTCTAAGTTGTTTGTTTGTGTGGAAGGGAACCTCTTGTTTAGCTTTGTTTAGCTCTGCTAGTTTCATTCAGGATGTCGCCCGCTCGCATGTCTTGTCCCGCGTGCCTAGTGGTAGTGTCATTTGTGTTTTGTGGTTTTTTCTTCTTGTGTATGGTTTTGTGGTGTGGTGTTTTTATATTTTGTTTGTTTATTTCTCCAGTGGGATTGCCCATCGTGCTCGGGGTTTTTCTTCCCCCAGGAAGTTGCCCCGACGGCGCTCTTTTCGCCGCCTATTAT
>NW_022639562.1:983757-983834 GCF_010583005.1 Odontomachus brunneus
ACCCTGTAAGTACATTGGGTCGGGAGTGGTGCACTTGGACACGGTGCATTTGGACACAGCCAATCACAGCACCGTGT
>NW_022639562.1:983975-984082 GCF_010583005.1 Odontomachus brunneus
GCGTATGGGATCCATTCATCCCAGTTTGTTTGGTCGTTATATATGTAGTGTCGGAGATATTCCGCGAGTGTTCTATGCGATCTTTCCAGTGCTCCGTTGCTCTGTGG
>NW_022639562.1:984092-985531 GCF_010583005.1 Odontomachus brunneus
GGTCGGGTGTTTAGATAAATATGATACCCTTTTCCTGTTCTGATCGTATTTTGCGTGGGATAAAAATGCCTCCTTCTTTCTTTATTTCTAAGTTGTTTGTTTGTGTGGAAGGGAACCTCTTGTTTAGCTTTGTTTAGCTCTGCTAGTTTCATTCAGGATGTCGCCCGCTCGCATGTCTTGTCCCGCGTGCCTAGTGGTAGTGTCATTTGTGTTTTGTGGTTTTTTCTTCTTGTGTATGGTTTTGTGGTGTGGTGTTTTTATATTTTGTTTGTTTATTTCTCCAGTGGGATTGCCCATCGTGCTCGGGGTTTTTCTTCCCCCAGGAAGTTGCCCCGACGGCGCTCTTTTCGCCGCCTATTATTTTGTACGGCGAGGAGGCGCGCCGCCTCCCGCCAGAGAATGGATATAAGACTGGTGCACGTCGGCCTCCGAAGGGTCACGGAGACGGGGGCGCCGGTACGTCTGAAGTGGAGACCCTGCCCCTGGCGGGACCATCCCGGGCCTCTAGACCTTGGCCCAACGTAGTACGTGGTGGCGATAGGGGTGTGCCGCCTCGTCGGTTAGTTTTTTAGTTTTCTATATATAGTTTTATACGATTCGCGTGCGTGCGTAGCGTTCGTCGACCCCATTTTATTGTGTAGTTTTCATTTCCGTGCTTCTGAATTATTTCGTAGGGTCCTATCCACATCGCATCTAGCTTTTTTGATCTTCCTCGTCGTACCATTTCATCATGTAATAGTACTTGGTCTCCTATGTCAAGTACAGTTCCTTTAGCTGTTCGATCATAATATTTTTTGCTTTTCGCCTTTTCTTCCTTAACGTGCTCTCAGGCTACTTGATTCGTTGCTCGGAGCCGTTGTTTTATTTCCTGTGCGTAGTCGTTGATGCTATACGTGATCTTTGGCGTTGTTAGTATAGATGATGGTAGGGTTGCTTGGTACCCGTATACCAGTTCAAATGGTGTACTACTGTGTCCAAAAAGTAAGGTGACATTGCATTTATTTCGAAAATTCTTTATTTATTCTTGCAAATCAATTTTGTCCTCTTCAAAGTAATCCCCCCCTGATATAATACACTTATTCCAACGGATTTTCCAATCTTCGAAACAGTTGTAATAATCGATTTCAGGAATGGCCTTTACCTCCTTCTTCGCAGCGGCTTGAATCTCTTCTATCGACTCGAAACGGTGTCCCCGGAGCCAGAAGTCGCATGGAGCCAAATCAGGTGAATACGGTGGTTGTGGAACGATATTAGTCGAGTTTTTGGCTAAAAAATCACGAATAATCAGCGCAGTGTGTGACGGTGCATTATCGTCACACAGTTAGCCGCTGCGAAGAAGGAGCTAAAGGCCATTCCTGAAATCGATTATTACAACTGTTTCGAAGATTGGAAAATCCGTTGGAATAAGTGTATTATATCAGGGGGGGATTACTTTGAAG
>NW_022639562.1:985541-986073 GCF_010583005.1 Odontomachus brunneus
GCATTTTTCGAACGGCTTAGTAGGTGTGTCAGTAATTATCATCGGTGACTTTTTCTGTAAGCTTAATTTATTCTTTTGGCATAATTCGCATTTTTTAATATATTATGTTACATCTTCCATTATTCCCTTCTAATTGTGGTTCATCCGTATTCTTTTTAAAGTGCGTTGTATTCCTTGATGCCCTCCCAATGGTGCATCGTGATATTCATAAAGTATTTGTTCCTTTTCTCTTTTTGTATAGTTTTGTGTTTTATGTGTATCCGCATTGTTTTCCTCTTCTTTTTCCTCTTCTTTTTCCTTTTTTTCTTCCTCTTCTTCTTCCTCTTCTTCTTCTTCTTCTGGAGTGCTAGTTTGTAATATTGATACGGGGGGGTATCTACTTAACGCGTCTGCGTTTACGTTTGTTTTCCCCGCTTTGTGGATTATTTCGTAGTCATATTCCTCTAATTTTAGTCTCCATCTTATTAGTCTGGATCCAGGATCTGTAACGTTGAACAGCCAGACTAGTGGTTTGTGATCTGTTACGATTTTG
>NW_022639562.1:986083-986184 GCF_010583005.1 Odontomachus brunneus
TTCTTTTTGTATAATTTTGTATTTTGTGTATCCGTATTGTTTTCCTTTTCTTTTTCCTCTTCTTTTTCCTCTTCTTCTTCCTCTTCTTCTTCCTCTTCTTC
>NW_022639562.1:986194-986414 GCF_010583005.1 Odontomachus brunneus
CTTAACGTGCTCTCAGGCTACTTGATTCGTTGCTCGGAGCCGTTGTTTTATTTCCTGTGCGTAGTCGTTGATGCTATACGTGATCTTTGGCGTTGTTAGTATAGATGATGGTAGGGTTGCTTGGTACCCGTATACCAGTTCAAATGGTGTACTACTGTGTCCAAAAAGTAAGGTGACATTGCATTTATTTCGAAAATTCTTTATTTATTCTTGCAAATCA
>NW_022639562.1:986424-991504 GCF_010583005.1 Odontomachus brunneus
TATCTACTTAACGCGTCTGCGTTTACGTTTGTTTTCCCCGCTTTGTGAATTATTTCGTAATCATATTCCTCTAATTTTAGTCTCTATCTTATTAGTCTGGATCCAGGATCTGTAACATTGAACAGCCAGACTAGTGGTTTGTGATCTGTTACGATTTTTAATTTGGTTCCGTAGATATAATGTCTGAAATGTTTAACTGCCCAGAGTTCGCTAGCAGTTCTTTTCCCGTTGTGTTATAATTATGTTCCGCGCGTGATAGTACGCGGCTTGCATAGGCTATCGGGTTGTCTGCTCCTACTCGGCCTTGCGATAGTATAGCTCCGATTGCATGGTCGGATGCATCTGTTGTGACCACGAATTCTTTTTCGAAGTCTGGGTATACTAGTACCGGTGCGGTGGTCAGTTTTTCCTTTAATTTGTCAAATGCCATTTGTTGCTCTTTGTTCCATTCAAATTTTTCATCTTTTTTGGTTAACTTTGTTAATGGTCGCGCAATTTTTGAGAAGTTATCGATGAACCTTCTGTAATATCCTGCGAGCCCTATAAACGATTGTATGTCTTTGGTTTTTGTGGGTCTCGGGAAATTTGTTATTGCTTCTAACTTTTTCGGATCGGGTAGGATTCCTTTTTTTGAGATTATGTGCCCTAAGTAGGTAACTTCCTTCCTAAGGAACTCGCATTTGTTTGGTTGCAGCTTTAGGTTACATTGCCGTATTCTTTGTAGTACGCTGACAAGTTTTTTGTTATGGTCTATTAGACTATTTCCGTATATGACTATGTCGTCTAAATATACTAAGCATTTTAGCCCTTGTAATCCCGTTAGGACTGTATTCATAAGTCGTTGGAATGTTGCGGACGCGTTTTTCAATCCGAAAGGCATTCTATTAAATTCATAGTGCCCCGTGGGTGTTGAAAACGCTGTTTTACGTTTATCTTTTTCTGCCATCTCTATTTGATGGTATCCAGCTGCAAGGTCTAATGTAGAGAAATATTTTGCGTTTCCTAGTTGATCTAGGATGTCACTAATATTGGGTAGTGGAAAGGAATCCCCAATGGTTAGATCATTTAATTTTCGGAAATCTACTACGATTCGTAATTTTGTTTCTCCTGAGGCATCCGTTTTTTTCGATACTACCAATAACGGTGCATTCCACTGGCTGTTGCTGGTTTTTATTATTTTATTGTCAAGCATTTCTCGTATTTGCTTATCTACCTCTTTTTTATGCTTCTCCGGCAGGCGATATGGTCGCACGTTCACCGGCGCGGTGTCACTTCGCGTGGTAATTTGATGCTTTATCACCGCGGTATGCGTGAGGCTATCTCCTTCGAGGAAGAATACATCATTATACTCCTTACAAACTTCATGTATTAATTTTTTTTCTTCGTTGTTTAGATGCTCCAATCTTAATTGTTGGTTCAATATTTCTGTTCGCGCTGTCAGTTTATTGCTTTGATTTGTTGTGAGCACATTTATCTCTGCGGTATCATATTTCGGAGTATCTTCTAATATTATATACGGTGTAGCTATTTCGACGATGTTGTCGGTAGTATTTATTACCGTTGCCGGACATGTGTAATTGTCAGGTTCTACCAGACAATTTCCAATAAAAATTCCTTGCGAAATTTCTTCAGCTGGGATTACTCCCACTCGATTTATGTTCACCGCGGCGCGTATTATTACTTCACTGCACGCGGGAAGGTTATACGTTTACTGTGGTATCAGCGATAGACTTTGTCCGGCAATCATCATTGTTCTTGTTTTATAATCAAGATTAGCGCGGTGTTTGCGAAGGAAGTCTATTCCTAATATTCCCTCGTGTTCGATTGGGAAATCGTCCTGTACAACGAATAGTTCGAATTTTCGACGTTGGTTTCCTATGTTGACTGTGGCGATTATTTTTCCTATCGTGTAGGCTTTATGTCCGGTGATACCAGTCAGTTTTTCTGCAGTTATAGGGGTATCATCGTCCAGCGTTCGTATCTTTACGAGGCTTATTGCGGATCCCGTGTCAACGAGAAAAGGTATTTTCTCTTGTTTCGCCTCCTTTATCGGCAAGATGACTAAGTCGAATCCTGTGCGTTTATGTAAATTTCGGCGGATCTGATTTACGCGGTAGTCGCGCACGCGATTTTGCTCTTTTTTTATTTTTCCTTCTGTATCATTATTAAATCGAACGTTCCCGTTTCGGCGAGACGTCGATGGTTTATCTGTATCTACCGCGGTGATAGTCACTGGCCGCGAGGGTATCCCCTTAGCTTCTCTCCCTTTTTTGCACTTGTGTCCTTCTTCCATCTCACTCTCTGCCTTCTCCTCTATCTCTCTTTTCCTCTTCACCTACTTCTCCAAGCTTCCTGTACTCCCTACGCTCCCTTTCTTTCCTTTCTTTCCTTTCCTCCATAACTTTTCCTTCTCCCCCTGTCACTCTATCTTTTCCATTCTCTTCCATCCTTCTTTATCCTTCCCCTTTCCCTTGCCCTAACCCCCTCTATCCCGTTATCACTTTCCTACTTATCAACTCTCCTGCTCTCCTACTTCTTTGCTCTTTCCCTAGATGTCTCTCTTTCTGATCTCCTTATCTTTCCGTTTTTCTCGAATCTTTTGACCTAACCTCTTTCTGTCATCTTTCTTTCTTGCTTTGTATCCCTCTTCTCCAACCTCTCCCAACCCCGCCCTCACTTCTCCACGTACTCCCCCCGATTCCCCTCCCTTTCTCACCCTCCACTCACTTCTCTCCCTTCTCAAACACTCTCTCGTCTTCTTTTCTCCACACACCTATATCTCACATTCACTCTCATTCACACCGGAAACGGAAGTCCCCTCCAAAACAAATATTTGCATGTTTATGTATCATAATATAAATATGTAAGGTATGTAGCAATAAGTTTTATATATCATTGTAGATATCACTAGTGAAAAGAATGAAGAGAAACAGGAAATGGTATTACATAATAGAATGGTGCATTGTAGTACTAGTATCTCTCCAGACAGAAATTTCAATTCACCGACAAAAATCCGAGTACGAGAGGTTCACGCACATGAAATGGTAGTTATAAGAAGAAAATTGTTAGTGATTATAAGAAGAAGCAGTTGCAAAGAAAACTTCATTCATTGAAGAATCTTCTTAAAGACTTACAACATCGAAATCTTATAACAGCAGGAGATACAGATATACTGCAACACTTAAATGAAGGTATGAGAGAATTAGTAAAGCGTGAAATTAGTAGAACAAAATCTTTGCCTGTTTCTCGCATGTATAAACCTTGCTTGCGACAATTTGCGTTATCTCTACACTATTACTCACCGAAAATGTACAGCTACGTTCGTCAAAAGTTTAATAATAATTTACCACATCTAAAAACGATTTCTAAATGGTATCGGTCATTTGAAGGAGAACCTGGTATTATTTCGGAAAGTTTAGAAGCTATAAAGCAACGTGTACGTTCAGTTCCTTACAGACTAATTGGTACATTAATATTTGATAAAATGGCCATTCGTCAACATTTAGATTACTGTAAAGATAAATTTGTTGGTTACGTAGACTGTGGTAAGAACATAGAATGTGACGCTACAAAAATTGCGAAAGATGCTTTGGTGTTCTGTGTGGTATGTATGAACCAGCCTTGGAAATTGCTTATTGCTTATACTGCTTATTATTTAATAAGCGGTATAAGTTATGAGCAAAAACGCAATTTAACAATACAATGCTTAACAGCAATTGAAGAGGCCGGAATGTTGATTGCATCTTTAACGTGTGACGGTTTATCTTCAAATATAAGCATGCTGCGAAGTCTTGGGTGTAATTTTGATGTTAATGATAATACTTTCCAGACTTGGTTTCAACATCCAGCTAATGACACCAATGTCTACGTATTTATGGATCCCAGTCACATGTTAAAATTGGTTCGAAATACATTTGGCCACAAAAAACAACTTCTGGATAGTGAGGGTAATCAAATACAGTGGAGACATTTTGTGGAATTGCATAAGTTGCAAGAAGTAGAAAGGTTACTAATAAACTTAGCAGAAGAGTTAGCTAATAAACTTAGAACCACGCATATCGAATACTATAAAAATAAAATGAAAGTGAAGTTTGCAACGCAATTATTAAATATGTCGGTGGCAAATGCATTTAAATTATGTAAAGATAAGTTCAAGTTACCGCAATTCCAAGATTGTTCTGCGACCATAACTTTCACATCCACTTTTAATGATTTATTTGATATCTTTAATTCAAAAACTCAAAGACAACGTGATTATAAGAGGCCAATTAGTGTTAGTAATTATTGTGAAATTAATCAAAAAGTGGAAGAATGTGAAAAATACATTAAATCATTGTCTCTTGTGAAAGAACGTCAAAGTATTCTGAACTCCAAACTTAAGACAGGTTTCCTAGGTTTCTTAATTAATATAAAAGTATGCAACATATGTACAAATTTCTTTGTGTTGATACCAATTTATTAAAGTATATACCAATGTATAAAATCAGTCAGGACCATCTGGAATTAATGTTTAGTAGTATCTGATCCCATGGTGGATATAATAATAATCCTACAGTCAAACAATTTAAATCTGCTTTAAAAAAATTAATAGTACATACTGAACTACAAGAAAAAAAGACTGGTAATTGCATACCCTTAGAAGAGATATTTATATTGCATACTTCATCAACACAGCATCCATTTAACATCATAAATGCTACAATCAAATCAAAATTCACATAAAAAATGGCTCGATATTCTAAGAACAACTCACACTGATCATGATTATTTTTTTATTGAAATTCCAAAGCTTCCATTTTGTACTACAGAATATAAAAATGAAGTGATAACTTATATTGCAGGCTATATATTACGTAAACTTTTAAAAACTTTGCACTGTTCTGAATGCATTAGTGCATTAATACAACAAAACATAGAGAGATATTATAATTTAATAGATGTAAAAAATAGAGGATCGTTAATATATCCATCAAGGGACCTCATATACATCTGCAAATTGGTAGAAGATACAATACATAGTTATATGACCACAAAACTCTAAATAATTTTATTATGAATACTTTTATATATAATGTTATGG
>NW_022639562.1:991514-993234 GCF_010583005.1 Odontomachus brunneus
ATAATTTTTATGAGAAATTATATTCAAAATATTTTGTAGATTATAGGAAACTTCGAAATTACTCAGTGAAACATAACCCCTACATAATACCGAAACATAATACCGAACATTCCCGAGTCGCACTCACGGAAATTGCCGAAGTCAGTGTAATGCCTCCCTTACCACTATTATCACCTGCCCCGCTCAAAAGGCTCCATCTATATATTCATAAGTCTATGGAAAGGAACCCGCACAAAACCTATGGAAAATGGTTTACAGCCAAATTGGCTGAAATTTCACTATGTTATAGCTTTCGCCATACTGATAAAAGATTATCATTGCACCAAGTCCCAAAAGTCAATATTTTCCAAGATATAAAAGGTCAAAATAGTGAAATATGGTCATCCGCAGTAGTAAGACATATGTTATAAGTATAAGGGCCGATTTATCAATGCTCAGCTAAAAGTGACTGCTACGTAACTGAAAGTTAAGAGATAGCTAAGAGTTATTGTTTTAGTCATCCACCTATCCGTTTATCCACTACATTGTTGACTGTTAGTTAAGTAACTGTAAGTTACTCTCGTTTTGACGTGGGTTGGTACCAACGGATAGAAAATTGTGCTCCCGATTGGTTATTTTATATCGCTCGAACTTGAGTGATATACATAACCTACAAATGAAATCAAGCACTTTGTGACAGTGAAACTGAATGTGTTATAATGGATAAAAAATATAAAAGGGGTTCAAATTTTAGTGCTTGCGATAAGCAGTTATTATTAAGATTAAGCAACGAACACAAAAATATAATCGAAAGCAAAAAAACTGATGGTTGCACGTGGAGACAAAAAGATGAGACATGGAAAAAAATAGAAAATTTATTTAATAGTTCCACAACAGGCACAGTAAGTACAAGTTCACATAATTTATATTAATATACAAGTATGTATAATGCAATATACAAATCGGTAAAAGAAATATTTTTTTAACAGATTCGAACTGCAAAACAATTAAAATTCAAATACGAAGCAATAAAAGGAGACTTGAGAAAAGAACGAGCAAAAAACATCTCCACCTGCTGCAAACACAGAAGAGGAGAACGAATTATTAAAAACAATTGAAGTCAGTGTTGAAGGACTGACAAACACGTTCGATTCTGATGGTTTGGCTGGTAAATCAATTGTTACATATAAAAAATGATTTATAATCTATTTGATTAATCACTACAATGTGGATATAAATTATTACAGAAAAAAGATTAGAAAAAAATTATATATGATTACAAATTAGCGTTAAAGTTTGTTATTATCTTTGCCATAACTCTAGAAATAATTGTTACATTAAACTGTGGTTAACGCAATTACAATAATTATTATTGCTACCATTAATCTATAAATTAGCTTTTACATATAAATTCTATTCTTATTGAATTCTTTTGAAATATTAGGAATTGTTGAAATTGATTTACCGGATGAAACTACTGCTGTTCTATCAACAACATATTCAGGAGGTGATATTGTGGAGGTAAATTAGAGTAACTCCATTTCTCAAATGTTAAAGACACCAGTCCATGAAGCACTTATTATCTCTGAAAATGCAAATCCGAGTAGCAATGAGGAACACTTTGAGACTGAAAAGACATCAGCTAGCCCATCCATCATAATACATGAACAAAATAATTTCAATGAAAAATCAGTTAATGGTAAATACTAGAAATATGAAAAAGAAATATAATAAATAAATA
>NW_022639562.1:993244-996084 GCF_010583005.1 Odontomachus brunneus
TCTCAAACACTCTCTCGTCTTCTTTTCTCCACACACCTATATCTCACATTCACTCTCATTCACACCGGAAACGGAAGTCCCCTCCAAAACAAATATTTGCATGTTTATGTATCATAATATAAATATGTAAGGTATGTAGCAATAAGTTTTATATATCATTGTAGATATCACTAGTGAAAAGAATGAAGAGAAACAGGAAATGGTATTACATAATAGAATGGTGCATTGTAGTACTAGTATCTCTCCAGACAGAAATTTCAATTCACCGACAAAAATCCGAGTACGAGAGGTTCACGCACATGAAATGGTAGTTATAAGAAGAAAATTGTTAGTGATTATAAGAAGAAGCAGTTGCAAAGAAAACTTCATTCATTGAAGAATCTTCTTAAAGACTTACAACATCGAAATCTTATAACAGCAGGAGATACAGATATACTGCAACACTTAAATGAAGGTATGAGAGAATTAGTAAAGCGTGAAATTAGTAGAACAAAATCTTTGCCTGTTTCTCGCATGTATAAACCTTGCTTGCGACAATTTGCGTTATCTCTACACTATTACTCACCGAAAATGTACAGCTACGTTCGTCAAAAGTTTAATAATAATTTACCACATCTAAAAACGATTTCTAAATGGTATCGGTCATTTGAAGGAGAACCTGGTATTATTTCGGAAAGTTTAGAAGCTATAAAGCAACGTGTACGTTCAGTTCCTTACAGACTAATTGGTACATTAATATTTGATAAAATGGCCATTCGTCAACATTTAGATTACTGTAAAGATAAATTTGTTGGTTACGTAGACTGTGGTAAGAACATAGAATGTGACGCTACAAAAATTGCGAAAGATGCTTTGGTGTTCTGTGTGGTATGTATGAACCAGCCTTGGAAATTGCTTATTGCTTATACTGCTTATTATTTAATAAGCGGTATAAGTTATGAGCAAAAACGCAATTTAACAATACAATGCTTAACAGCAATTGAAGAGGCCGGAATGTTGATTGCATCTTTAACGTGTGACGGTTTATCTTCAAATATAAGCATGCTGCGAAGTCTTGGGTGTAATTTTGATGTTAATGATAATACTTTCCAGACTTGGTTTCAACATCCAGCTAATGACACCAATGTCTACGTATTTATGGATCCCAGTCACATGTTAAAATTGGTTCGAAATACATTTGGCCACAAAAAACAACTTCTGGATAGTGAGGGTAATCAAATACAGTGGAGACATTTTGTGGAATTGCATAAGTTGCAAGAAGTAGAAAGGTTACTAATAAACTTAGCAGAAGAGTTAGCTAATAAACTTAGAACCACGCATATCGAATACTATAAAAATAAAATGAAAGTGAAGTTTGCAACGCAATTATTAAATATGTCGGTGGCAAATGCATTTAAATTATGTAAAGATAAGTTCAAGTTACCGCAATTCCAAGATTGTTCTGCGACCATAACTTTCACATCCACTTTTAATGATTTATTTGATATCTTTAATTCAAAAACTCAAAGACAACGTGATTATAAGAGGCCAATTAGTGTTAGTAATTATTGTGAAATTAATCAAAAAGTGGAAGAATGTGAAAAATACATTAAATCATTGTCTCTTGTGAAAGAACGTCAAAGTATTCTGAACTCCAAACTTAAGACAGGTTTCCTAGGTTTCTTAATTAATATAAAAGTATGCAACATATGTACAAATTTCTTTGTGTTGATACCAATTTATTAAAGTATATACCAATGTATAAAATCAGTCAGGACCATCTGGAATTAATGTTTAGTAGTATCTGATCCCATGGTGGATATAATAATAATCCTACAGTCAAACAATTTAAATCTGCTTTAAAAAAATTAATAGTACATACTGAACTACAAGAAAAAAAGACTGGTAATTGCATACCCTTAGAAGAGATATTTATATTGCATACTTCATCAACACAGCATCCATTTAACATCATAAATGCTACAATCAAATCAAAATTCACATAAAAAATGGCTCGATATTCTAAGAACAACTCACACTGATCATGATTATTTTTTTATTGAAATTCCAAAGCTTCCATTTTGTACTACAGAATATAAAAATGAAGTGATAACTTATATTGCAGGCTATATATTACGTAAACTTTTAAAAACTTTGCACTGTTCTGAATGCATTAGTGCATTAATACAACAAAACATAGAGAGATATTATAATTTAATAGATGTAAAAAATAGAGGATCGTTAATATATCCATCAAGGGACCTCATATACATCTGCAAATTGGTAGAAGATACAATACATAGTTATATGACCACAAAACTCTAAATAATTTTATTATGAATACTTTTATATATAATGTTATGGAAAAACTTATAGGTATAAATATATTTAACGAATTAAAGGAACATGTAAGCGACCAATGCATTTATAGCAATCACTTAAATAATTTATTGCGTGCTATTACACAATTATACAGCAAAACAAGACTAGCACATTATGTACGAAATACTCGTATTAGCGACAGACACAAATATAACAAAATACTTTTGTTTAAAGGTCAATAAAAAAATAAACATACATGCTCTATTCTATTTATTCCTTTTAAATTTATATACATTATATTATATTATATACATATGTTTACGTAACTTATATTTCTGTAAGATAAAACGAATTTCATTATATTGTATAATATTGATCTCTACTAACTAAACCGACAACATATACAAGACAACATATACAAGACAACATATACAAGACGTTTTCCACACACATACACACTACACTCTTGTACTACAACTTAAAAACTGTATGCAATTATATATATATATATATATATATATATATATATATATATATAT
>NW_022639562.1:996094-997322 GCF_010583005.1 Odontomachus brunneus
TTAGTCATCCACCTATCCGTTTATCCACTACATTGTTGACTGTTAGTTAAGTAACTGTAAGTTACTCTCGTTTTGACGTGGGTTGGTACCAACGGATAGAAAATTGTGCTCCCGATTGGTTATTTTATATCGCTCGAACTTGAGTGATATACATAACCTACAAATGAAATCAAGCACTTTGTGACAGTGAAACTGAATGTGTTATAATGGATAAAAAATATAAAAGGGGTTCAAATTTTAGTGCTTGCGATAAGCAGTTATTATTAAGATTAAGCAACGAACACAAAAATATAATCGAAAGCAAAAAAACTGATGGTTGCACGTGGAGACAAAAAGATGAGACATGGAAAAAAATAGAAAATTTATTTAATAGTTCCACAACAGGCACAGTAAGTACAAGTTCACATAATTTATATTAATATACAAGTATGTATAATGCAATATACAAATCGGTAAAAGAAATATTTTTTTAACAGATTCGAACTGCAAAACAATTAAAATTCAAATACGAAGCAATAAAAGGAGACTTGAGAAAAGAACGAGCAAAAAACATCTCCACCTGCTGCAAACACAGAAGAGGAGAACGAATTATTAAAAACAATTGAAGTCAGTGTTGAAGGACTGACAAACACGTTCGATTCTGATGGTTTGGCTGGTAAATCAATTGTTACATATAAAAAATGATTTATAATCTATTTGATTAATCACTACAATGTGGATATAAATTATTACAGAAAAAAGATTAGAAAAAAATTATATATGATTACAAATTAGCGTTAAAGTTTGTTATTATCTTTGCCATAACTCTAGAAATAATTGTTACATTAAACTGTGGTTAACGCAATTACAATAATTATTATTGCTACCATTAATCTATAAATTAGCTTTTACATATAAATTCTATTCTTATTGAATTCTTTTGAAATATTAGGAATTGTTGAAATTGATTTACCGGATGAAACTACTGCTGTTCTATCAACAACATATTCAGGAGGTGATATTGTGGAGGTAAATTAGAGTAACTCCATTTCTCAAATGTTAAAGACACCAGTCCATGAAGCACTTATTATCTCTGAAAATGCAAATCCGAGTAGCAATGAGGAACACTTTGAGACTGAAAAGACATCAGCTAGCCCATCCATCATAATACATGAACAAAATAATTTCAATGAAAAATCAGTTAATGGTAAATACTAGAAATATGAAAAAGAAATATAATAAATAAATA
>NW_022639562.1:999684-1002326 GCF_010583005.1 Odontomachus brunneus
GCAATATATATGTATATGTATATACAGGGTGGGGCAAAAGTATCGGACCGGTGAAATATCTCGAAAAATATAAGTTTTACAAAAAACTGTTTCAGATCTTAAAAAGATCTATTGTATTTACTAATTTTAACAGATTGATCTTGGGTGGCGTTGCCATGGTAAAAAATCAATTGTTTTCACGGCTATTAACAATCAGTTGTTTTCACGGCTACTCACAATCAGTTGTTTTCACGGCTACTCACAATCAGTTGTTTTCACGGCTACTCACAATCAGTTGTTTTCACAGCTACTCAAAATCAAAACTGATTGTGAGTGGCCGTGAAAACAACTGATTTTTTACCTTGGCAACGCCACCCAAGATCAATCTGTTAAAATCAGTAAATACAATAGATCTTTTTTAAGATCTGAAACAGTTTTTTGTAAAACATATTTTTCGAGATATTTCACCTGTCCGATACTTTTGCCCCACCCTGTATATACATATACATATATATTGCGGAACTAAATATTTATTACATATATATATGTAAAAATCGATTTTTATTTATTTCGTGAATAAATATCAATGTATCACTTATACTTATAACATACGTCTTACTACTGCGGATGACCATATTTCACTACTTTGACCCTTTATATCTTGGGAAATATTGACTTTTGGGACTTGGTGCAATGATAACTTTTTATCAGCATGGCAAAAACTATAACATAGTGAAATTTCAGCCAATTTAGCCGAAAACCATTTTCCATAGGTTTTGTGCGGGGTCCTTTATCAGAGTACGCGGAAGCTTCGGAGGAGGGGACAAGTAAAGGGCATGGCCAGGGTCATCGCGCTCCTCCGCGTTCAGACCCGTCAGCTGAGGTAGAAAATCTACCTTGGGGCCGCGACGGGCCATTCGGGAAACCGAAGCCATCTGGCCCTGTCTACAAAAATGGGTAGACAGGGTCTACGGGGAGTTATTGGAAAACGAAGTGATAACATCGTGCTATAGATGCCATATTGTCTAAGTAGATGGATACTGTAAATAGATATGTTACTATAGATAAGGGAATGTAATGAATTGTAGAAAAATAGCACATAGATATATTTAATATATAATGTTTACAATATATAATGTATGTGTGTTATTATACGATATTAATTATATAATTAATATAATATTAAAGAAAAATCGATATAAAACTTGCATACACATAGAAAATAAATATAAATATAATTTATGACACATAAATTGCCATATTTGCATGAGCTGGTGCTTATGCAAAAAATGTGTGATGCAAAGTGATTGTTTGCACTAAGAATAAATGGGAGCGTTCCAGATGCGCACATTGACAAACGGACACAGCCAACCACAACGCCCTATGATTAGAGATATTCTAGAGACTTTATTAACAACGACATATGATTGGATGTGTCCGTTTGTCAATGTGCGTATCTGGGACTCACGCGAACAAATAATTACACTGTTCGACAAAAATCGAATTTTTTTGTGACACGAGTATGAACAGTCATTTCCGATGTATTTTGTCTGTTAAATTCGTTATCCAAATTTGATTTGACGCTATCACGTCACAATTTTTAGAAAAATGACGTCAAAGAGATAAAAAATGACGGTTTTGAAGGTTTTCGTGACGTTGTAGCGCAAACAATAAAATTTTTTCTACGTTTCGTTAATGCTACGCAAAAATACTAATTTTCTTGAAAATGTATGTGGTCTCATTTCGCAACAATCTTTTGTTTTTAAAATGTGGCCAATCAAAAACAATCATCGGCATTAATATTACTCGGCAGAAAAATTTTTTTTTTTTGCAAAAAGGCGAATAGTCATTTCTGATGTATTTCTGCCTGCTAAATCCGAATACGTCACCCAAATTTGGCTATCACGTCACAATTTTGAGAAAAATGAGGTAAAATATAAGATAAGAAGATTCCCGCACAAGGCTTTTTGGC
Source organism: Odontomachus brunneus (assembly GCF_010583005.1). NCBI lineage: Eukaryota > Metazoa > Arthropoda > Insecta > Hymenoptera > Formicidae > Odontomachus > Odontomachus brunneus. The sequence continues at coordinate 1,001,636 of NW_022639562.1, forward strand.
CTTCTTGACGTCATTTTTCTCCAAATTGTGATATGACAGCCAAATTTGGGCGATAGATTCGTATTCAGCAGGCAAAAATACATTAGAAATGACTATTCGTACTTATGTCACAGAAAAAAGTTCGATTTTTATCGAACAGTGTAATTATTTGTTTTTAGTGCAAACAATTACTTTGCATTATATATTTTTTCCATGAGCACTACCTTTGTAACAAATATGTGTCATAAATAAAACACATTTATATTCTGTAAGTATGCAAGTTTTATATCGATTTTTCTTTAATATAATATCATATTATATAATTATCATAATAACACACAATATATATTGTAAACATTATATATTAAATATATGCAATTATCTATGTATTATTTTTCTACAATTCATTATATTCCCTTACCTATAGTAAGCAATCTGCGCGCAGACTGACGTCAGACTGTCGACAGGATCTGTCGACAGATCCATAGACATCTGCGTCCCCAATCTGCCGCCAGACTGTTGACAGGGTCTGCGAACAGACAGACTAGCGGCAGATTGCGCGCAGAGCCTGTCGACAGACTCTGACGGCAGATTGGCGGCAGATTGCGCGCAGATCCTGTCGTTTCGTAGGTTCTTCAATTAAATTTTCTCATAATTTTTCATAATTACTCATAGAATAAGCGCTTTCTCATAAGTACTCATAAAATACTAT
>NW_022639562.1:1002662-1012065 GCF_010583005.1 Odontomachus brunneus
ATTTTAAAATGTAAACATTGTTTTTTATTGTGTATATGTGTACAATTATTGCACAATATAATTATCTTGACTCCTCTGCAGCAGTTTTACATGGTGTGTATATGAAACTGCTCCATTTAATAACGTACATATGGCCCTTGATAGAATTAAATAGCCTATCTAGGAAACAGAATCTGCGCGCAATCTGCCGGCAGTCTGTCGTCAGAGTCTATCGACAGGCTCTGCGCGCAGTTTGTCACCAATCTGTCGTCAGAAACTGCTAAAACAGTTTCTGTGTGCAGTCTGTTGCCATTCTGTCAACAGACACAGTTGACAGACTCTGCGTAAAATCTGCTCGCACAGGTTTGGCTATCTGGGTTATCTATCTACTTAAGCACTGTGGCGCCTATGGCACGATGTTATCACGTTGTTTTTCAACAATTAAAGCAAGACCAACTTTTACTATTATATATGGATAGATTTGATATTAAACGCTCTACAATTTTTGTTTTTACAAAAACTTAAAAATTTTGCAAAGGTAATGAGTAGAGGGGGGAGTAAAAAATGTAACATTTAAAAAAAATGAAACACGCCGGTGCAAATAGTATTAAATACTGTAAAACTTTTGTAGGAAACATTGTTTCATATACCTCATATCTTAAGAATTATTCCATAAAAATGAAAAATTTAATTTTTCTCAAGGAATTGTTTTAATTCCTAAATCTTGAGATAAGCCGATATTAAAAACTATGGGTCTTTTACTTTTTGATGCTTTACAACATATCCAAAGCGCATCGAAATCGATGAAGGACAGTTCTGTCATGTCCCTTGTTAGAATACGATATTGGAAATTACAGTTCGTAGTGCGAATTATTTATAGTTGGCGCAAGTTTCCTGATATCATTAATTTTGTAGTACAAAATTAGAGGCTTTTTCTTTGATTTTGAGAGATTGACAGCTGTACCATTTGGTACAGTAACAATGTTTCTCTCTAGTCGCCGTGTCCTCGGATAGTGCCGGAGATGTCGTTTCCGAACGGCATCTCTGAGCGTTAACTAGGGAGAAGAGAATATCGTGAGCGTGGAGTGTCAGGCTCAGTGATTTAGAGCAATTGTTCGGAAAGCGAAACTCGGATTCTAGTCCCGGCCTAAGCAAATCGCGCTTTCGATATTTTTCTCTCTCTAAAACGAAAAAATACGCAGGTCCGAAACGGCATCCCACTGCTATCCTTCTTCTTCTTGCGCCCTTCTTCTTCTATGGCAGTGGAGAGCCAGTTTATAGAGAGAAAGAAGGAGAGAGAGAGAGAACAAATTATTTTTTAATATAATTTTTTACGAATTATTTTGTACTATAGTTTCTATGTACGGAGCGCAAAAACTTGGCGTTTTCTTCACCTTTTTTAAAAGGTAAGTTTTTTTTAAATATATATTAAATATATATATATTAAATATATATATATTAAATATATATTTATTATATATATATATATATATTATATAATATATATTAAATATATATATATTAAATATATATATATTATACATATATTTTCACACTAACAATTGATGCAACTTATTGATTACATTTATATTGTTAAGTGGGAAATTATAATTATAAAACAATTACATAATTGTTATTTAGTTTGCTGGGCTGTATCATAATTAGAAATCTCTTCATAAATATTTCGATATAATAAAGAGAAAAGCGAAATTTTTATTGTTTCATCTGGAAAAGAAAATTTACACAGTAAGCACCAAATAACAATAATATTATGTCAATATTTTAATTCTTCATTCAACAATATAACTATTACATATAGATGTGACCGAAACCACGAAGCAACAGGAACGTACGTAGTATTCGCAAACTTCAGTCGCCAATATTTATTTTTTCATCAAAAATTCGTGTTTTTTGACTGTTTCAATATTTACATATAAGTGAAAAATTATAATATTAATGTAATGTTGCTGCAACAAATGATATTTGTTGGATATTTTGTAGTTCTTTTTCTGTTTTTAAGCATTAGTCTATATAAATATTTTAAGAAGTTCTCAAGTATTTCAATCATGGTGCATGTAACTTCCTAAATTATCCTTAGTATCCTTCTATAAATTCTAAAATAATTGCAAATCAGGAAAGGAGAAAATTGCAAGAATACTTTAAGAATTCGTTGTATGTTGCCCGGCGGGTGCGTTGTACTTATGAGTGCGTAACTATGTGCAAAATATGAACAAAATAAGTAAGCAACCCATCCTACTGATTTATATTGATGCAACATCATGTATAATCGCTAAAAGCAATTTAAATCCGTAAATATATGTATTAACTGTTATATATATTTTAATTGTCTTAATAATAAAAAAGGTGGTAAACCTTGCAAGCCAATATGGATCAACGGTACCACGTCCACTAACTGAGTTAATGCGTTGTATAGTTGTTTATAATCCAAATTTGGATACAACGCCATTCGTTCTCCATCGAACTTCTGCGACTTGATCATCTCGAACGGCATTTCGCGTACTTCTTTTAACAGAGCTAAAAAATATTTTTGACAGTTTTTACGAAATCAAAAGTTTTAATTTCATACACCTGTTAATATGTGAATTATCGAAGCTTTAATTTTTTTGAGACAATAACACATACATATACACAGGTATCTGTAATATATGAAAAAAGTAACATTTTTATACTCACATAATAAAGTTTGAGAAAAGTATTTCAATGTATTAGCGATGTCAAGACCAGAAGGCATCGGTTGGCTACCATGAAGTAGTCGCTGATAGTAATCGTGTAAACTAGTCAACTTTAAACTGTCTGCAATACAAAATTTTGTCAACATTAAATTTAAAAAATTATTTATTTATGTATTATTATTGTATCTTATTCCTGTATCCATATCTTATACTATTATGTATCTTATACTTATTCCCATTGTATCTTATAATATTATCTATTATTTTTGTATCTTATTCCTTTTACAACGTAAATATTTCCTTGCATATGACAACACTTTAATACATGCAAAAGCAGTTGAGCTTATGTTATCTTAAGAGGGGAAATCACTATAGAGAGTCACAAAAATCGAATTTTTTTTGCTTTAATTAATAATACTACATGTATAGAATATATTCCCAAAGTTTGATTTTGAAATCCGAAATCTAATGGTCATACAGGACCATTTCTCGTATGCAGGTACGATCACATGAGGCAAAGTCTGAACGCACAGTGACTCGCAACGGCTTTGTTTCGAAAAACTTGTTTGAAAAAACCATTCTAAGAAAGATCTATTAGAAAGGTGCTTAGGTGGGCACACAAAAAATGCGAATAAAAGTTTTAATAGTACGATTTAGCGGTTAGCTCCAAAGCATGTATATTCTGGCCTTAAAATCACCGAAATATAAATATCACAGCCTATATTGCCGCTAGGATATTTAATGAAGATTACTTTGCTGTTTTGAAAATAATGAAAATATTATAATTAAAATTGGACTTTTATGTAGATTATATACTGATAGTAAGGATGCCGAGCGAATAAAGAGACAGGAGCGCCGCAATTTAAGTTACAGTAAAGAGGCTCAAATAGCAAGTAAACAACACCAACTTGAGCAAAATGACTTGTTCGAAGAAGCGGAAGCTTTACTGTATAAAGTAAGAATAACGGATTAGCAGAAAGCAGCTGTAAGTTTACAATTTTCTATACTTGAAACTTTAAACGCGTTTTTCTCGAAACGATTTCTCCCAAACTGATGTATAAGATAATTCAAAAACTATTTGATCAATCGAGTTGCCCTTTTACATTTAGTTATAATTAGGTGTTCCGGTTAGTTTTGAGGGTTCACTGTAGACGGCTAGTTACAAATCTACTGGAAACATTTTGAAAATGAGTGCGTCATATCAAAGTTAGGACATCTCTACAAACAAATTGACACGTGTTCTGTGCATTCGTAAACATAAACACACTGTTTAGTGCGACTAAACATGGAACGTGATGAAAAGCATTTTCGGCATTTATTATTTTACTGCTTTGATTCGAAGAAAACAGCTGCCGAAGCTCACCGATTCGTCTCAGAAACTTACTCTGAGTCTGCTCTATCAGTTAAAATGTGTGAGTATGTAATATCGACGATTTAAAAATGGTAATTTTGATTTGAAAGACAAAGAACGTTCAAGTCAACCAAAAAAGTTCGAAGATGCCGAATTGCAGTTGGATAAAAACTCATTGTTGGATAAAAACTCAGCTCAAACACTTCAAGAATTAGCTACAACATTAAATGTTGGTAAATCAACCGTTTCTGATCGTTTACACGCAATGGGAAAGATTCAAAAAGAAGGCAAATGGGTTCCACACGAATTGTTTAAATTGGCTATTCAGAATCGTTTAACCATTTGCACTTCATTGCTTTCTCGTCACAAAAAGAAGCAATTTTTGTATCAAATTGTAACTGGCGATGAAAAATGGATATATTATGATAATCCTAAGCGTAAAAGATCGTGGGTAAATCCAGGCCAACCGTCGACATCGACTTCAAGACACAATATCCACGGAAGTAAGATTTTGTTATGCATTTGGTGAGACATGAAGGGCATCGTGTATTATGAGCTGCTGAAACCGAATCAAACAGTCACTGCTGAGCTTTATCAACGAAAATTAATCAATTTGAATCGTGCTTTGAATCAGAAACGTCCAATAACAGCTCAAGGAAAACGCAGAGTGATTTTGTTGCACGACAATGCTCGAGCACACGTTGCAAAAGCAGTTAAAGATACATTATCGGAATTTCAATGGAAAGTCTTACCACACGCCGCGTATTCGCCAGACTGTGCTCCTTCAGATTATTACTTATTTCGATCAACGTAGCACGATCTTATTGATCAGCACTTCAAAACATATGACGCAATAAAAAAATGGCTCGATGAATGGATTGCTTCGAAAGACGAACATTTCTTTTATGGCGGAATCCACTTATTGCCAGAAAAGTGGGAAAATGTTGTAGCTAACGGTGGAGAATATTTTGATTAAAATAATTTAATGTCTCTCTAAAATATACGTGTTTCTCTTTTGCACAAAATCTCTCAAAACTAACCGAAATATTTAATATATTTGCTAGTCGATGAATCTATAAAATCCATAACATTATTTATTTAAACAATTTTTTCGCATACATAAAGGATTTTTATAAGTAAAAATTGAATTTTTAATTCAAGGGCTGCTTTTCGTCAATTACAAAATTTCTTTTCAACTTGTTTAGATTTATCGATAAATTATGTCCATGAAGAGCAAAAAATGTTTCCCTATTTTGATTTCAGACAAATACGATAGGAGCCAAAGTGCCGTTTTGTGCCGACTCTGCCGCGAGGTTCAACATTTCTTTCACTACGTATAATTTATAAACATTTCTCTAATATAATTTAAAAGTTTTCTAACATAATTTAAAAATATTTTTTTAATACTTCAATGTACAAGCAAAAACACTACAAAGCTGGAAAGTGATTGGATAAATACATTCTTAAAAAAAAATTCACGAAGCTTCCCTTATTTTTGACGTTCTATAGTGATTTTCTCCCTTAACGCAAATATCAATACATGGTTCGTAAATATTCAATACAAATGAAGCATCGATTTATATACATAGACTGTATCGTTTTATTAGAGATTTGAAGACAAGATTTAAAAGCTATATTCTTCTTCCATTATTCACAGGTCTCTCATCTTTGTCTAAAATTTAACTCCTAGAAAAAGATTAACCCATTGTAGCCCATAGCTAACTCAGCAGAGATATTATCTCTAGATTATCTAGGCAACATATAGAATTTTATAGTATCGTAAAAAGAACAATTTTTCAATAAAAAAAGCTGAAAAATTATTTGTTTATAATAAAGTTGTTTAAACAATTAAGTTGCAAAATGATTTTTCGTAAAATTTGCATTTAATTTTACAGGAAAAATTACGGTAAAACTCCGGATTAAGGAACACCTTAATGACCTTCACATATCTGATAGAAGTCATCCTCCTGAGTAAAATTGGAAGAAATGAAAATATTAGGAACAGTCTCCAATCGCCTTGACCTTGACAATATTGTCAAGGTCATGGCCCTGAACAACATTCAAAAGGTTTTAGTCGTCGGTCGAACACCTTGGGTACCAATGCTAATGGCAACAATATTGTAACTTTAAAGTCTTTTAAGTCGATAGATACTTAATGAAAAAATATTTTATTATAGTGTTTTGGAAAGCTCTCAAGATATGCTATAAGAATAAGTAATGAAAAATGAAGGTTTGCTGCAACATCATAGTAATGTTATAGTCATATTTCACAATGTATTTGCAATGTTGCAATCTTGCAATAAAATATTTCTGCAATGTTCCTGCAATGTTTCTGTGCTATATGGGATACGTTAAAGAAAATTCGCAATATATTCGATATCCGTGATAAATGGTACATTCGTGTGTATGTACATGAATATATCATAATGTACATCTTATGTACCCAAGCAGGAATTTATTACTGGCATCAAAGTGACCCAGTACCGATTTATGGTAAACGTTACTGGCATAACACCAGATGCCAGTACGGGTTTAGTATTGGTGATACTGGGATGATAGAAAAGGGCCACTATCGGAAAATAAGTACTGTCATAGTACCGAAAATCAATACTGTACCAGTATAAAAAAAAGTATTGATTCCTAGCACTGGGCAAGTTACCTGTTCCCAGTACTAGGCCAGTATCGATTCCTAATAATTCTTATTATTTGTACAATTGTTAATATCACAATTAGATAAGTATGGAAAGAAAGATCAGACTATGGCCGAGCTCTGCGCTCTCGTTTGTACCTATACATGTCTATTTTTAATAGTCATATGAAGAAAAAATCTTCGGGGCGACGACTGGAATCAAACTCGAGTCTTCCGCTTGTCAGGCAAGCGTTCTTACCACTGAGCTATCTAGGTTTCGTGTTAGTGACCTCTTCCGTTTTTCCATAAAGGGTATTGGTATCGTCCGTTTTTCGGTACCGGCACAATACTAGCCCTATACTGGTATTAGACCTGTTTGTAAAATCAGATCTAGTACCAATAATACAACTTTTTAATACTAGGTCAGTACCGGAAACGACAAACACTTTTCGGTAACGCTTCAGTACACGTATGGTACGACTATTCAGGTACCTAACTTTAGTACAGAGCCAGTACCAATAATACATTTGTACTGTAACGGGACACCCTGTCCCGCTACGTTTTGTTGCTATTTATGCTACTTCATTCTTCGTTCCGTTTTTCTTCCTTCTATTCTATTATGTATATAATCATCTCGTGTATATAGTTGGTCTTTTTTTGGTGTTATGATGTTACTTACTTAGAAGCTAGTCTTGTTTCCATCATGTTAAATATATCGTTAGACACCGAAGATCCGCGCCTAATATCTCCCCACCCAACCCGCCTACGCGAGTCACGAGGCGCCTCGGCGCGCGTTAACTCGGCGCGGCGCCGCTACGTGGCGCCGGCCGGACACCGCGGCCGCTTCTCGCGGTTAAATATCGCTAGCCGCGCCGATATAACGGGGCCGCTCGGGCGCCAGGACAGAGGTCGTCAACCGGTCTCTTACCCGAGACCGATCATCCAGGACGACACCATCCTGGTGATACACTGTTAACACAGCCGCCACCGCTCCTCTCCTATTAGGACCACACGAGTTGTTTGATTCAGCCGTCGTCCTTATTTTAGCTTTTTCCCTTTCCTGCAAAACACGCGACGACCGAGTTGCCCGATTCAACCGATCGCCGTTCCTAACTCCTGGAGACGCACGCGTTGCCCGATCCAACCGGCGTCTTCGCTTCCTGCGACCGCGCCCCGCGGGCCCCCCAGTCGTGCCAGCTGCCCCAATAGGTGCCACGGCTACCATCCGCCCCTGCTCATATCAACTGTAAATATTTCGGTGTAAATAGTACTTTGTTGTTGGTGTCTCCAATAAATCTAAGTTGTAAATAGCGCATTCCCTCTCGCACACTCTCTCGTCCCCTCTCACACGGATCCGGACTCCGGCGAGCGAAATCCGGCACGCAGAAAAACGAAACGTTACAGTACATAGAGAAAATGTTGGGTCATCTTGACGACGCCAACACTTACCAGAGGGTTAGCTATGATCCGACCAAAAAACTTTTGAGAGATCTTCATGTAATTTTAACTAGATGCAAAAATAAAAATTATATCGATAATGCCATTTATATCGATAAATGGCCATTTATAAATTCTTAAAATCCGGTGAGGAATCTTCCTAGGGCTAATGGATTGCCAAAAATACATAAGGAGGGACACCCATTGAGAATAATTATATCTTCTGTTAATAGCCCTCTTTAATCTTGCGGTTTTTTTGCATAAAATTATTTACAAAAAAATTCCCCCGGCAAAAAGTAAAATTAATAATAGCTTTAATTTGGTTAACAATCTTGCATTTAAACATTTCGAGGAACATCTTAAACTGGTTTCTCTTGATGCTATCTCTCTATTTACTAATATTCCTCTGGATTGAGCATTGGCGTCGGTAGGCAGACGTTGGCATTATATTGTCGATTCTATTGTGATTCCTCGCAACGAATTTTTGTTGGCTTTGGAATTTATTCTCAATTCTACATTTTTTACTTTTGATAATATAACTTATAAACAAACTTTTGGTAGTCCAATGGGCTCCCCATTGTCCCCTATTATTGTTAACCTAGTTCTTCAAGATTTGGAAGAAAGAGCTATTAACATGATTCCGGTGACATTGCCTTTTTATTTTAGATATGTTGACGATATTCTTTTAGCTCCTAAGGAGTTTTTGGATAACATATTGCACATTTTTAATTCGTTCCATCCTCGTCTTCAGTTCACAATGGAGATAGGAGATGACTGTATTAACTTCTTAGACACTACACTGTTAATACGTAATAACACAATTATTTTTGACTAGTATCATAAACCAACGTTTTCTGGTCGATACCTTAATTATTTGTCTTTCCACCCTATTCAACACAAGATTGGCATAATTATTGGCTTGGTTGATAGAATGTTTTATCTTAGTCATCCTTCTTTCCATAAGAAAAATTTGGATTTTATCATTTTGACGTTAATTAATAATAATTATCCTTTTGACTTAATTTTTAAAGTTATTAAACGTAGACTGAGGTTCTTTATTATGAATGGTGGACGAGTTACAGAGACAGTAGAAACAAATTTGAAAACAAACCCAGCTTCTGGGTGTGATAAAAAATATTTTACCTTAATATGTGGTTCAATTTCGAAAAGACTGGCAAAACTTTTTAAAAATAATTTGACAGATATTGCTTATTCTTGCACTAATAAATTATCAGCATTAATTCGTGTGCATAAAAACAGGTCTCCTCTTGGTTTCCATAATAACGTTGTATATAGGTTGCAATGCAGTGGCTG
>NW_022639562.1:1012075-1012233 GCF_010583005.1 Odontomachus brunneus
AAATGTTGTTCAGGGCCATCACCTTGACAACATTGTCAAAGTCAAGGCAATTAGAGATGTTCCTTATATTTTCATTTCTTTAAATTTTACAGTGAAAACAAAAATAATAATTTAAAATCATGGGGTAACATGTGGAGTCCGATTGATTCTAAAGGATC
>NW_022639562.1:1012243-1012594 GCF_010583005.1 Odontomachus brunneus
AAAAACAGGTCTCCTCTTGGTTTCCATAATAACGTTGTATATAGGTTGCAATGCAGTGGCTGTGATGCTTCTTACGTTGGTCAAACTAGTAGAAGACTCTCTACACGTATTGGCGAGCATAGGAGAATTCCTAAGCGTTCTACAGTGGAGTTAACGGTTATACAGGAACATCGTTTGAAGAAGAACCATGATTTTGATTGGGATCATGTCAAAGTTTTACATGAGGAACGCTTTTACTTAAAACGCCTGATCTCAGAAATGATTTTCATCAAATTTCAGAAGCAAGGTCTTAACTCACAAAAGGGTACCGAATATTTGAGCACCAGCTACTGCGGCTTGTTATGAAAATAG
>NW_022639562.1:1012604-1013854 GCF_010583005.1 Odontomachus brunneus
GTATGAAGATCACAATACTATAATTATTAAAGAAATTTATTAATGGGATTTCACACGTGTGCTTCTTTGTGGCCCCGACACAGCATTGTGACCTTCATATTATCCTTTAGAGTCAATCGAACTTCACATGTTACCCCACGATTTTAAATTATTATTTTTGTTTTCACTGTAAAATTTGAAGAAATGACAATATTAGGAGCAGCCTCTAATTGCCTTGACTTTGACAATGTTGTCAAGGTGATGGCCCTGAACAACATTCAAAAGGTTTTAGCCGTCGGTCGAACACCTTAGGTACCAATGCTAATGGCAATAATATTGTAACTTTGAAGCCTTTTAACTCGAAAGATACTTAATGAAAAAATATTTTATTATAGTGTTTTGGAAAGCTTTTGAGGTAAGCTACAAGAATATGCAATGAAAAGTGGAGGTTTCTATTTAAGAAATTGAAGGTGACATTCATGTGTCTTTCAAACGACTATCCAGGGTCAAGCCAATTGCACCGTCTTATGTCCTCTTCCGAACCATACAACTTTTGTTTGAAATATTTTTCCATATCTTCCATATTTTTCGAGATATTTGCCTGGTTCGATTAAAGTGACTCACCCTGTATATCGCAGGTACATACGTTAAAGGAAATTCGTGGTATATTTGATATCCGTGATAAATGGTACATTTGGCGTGTGAATGTACATGAGTATACTATGAATATACTATGATCCAGCAAATACAGAACATAATTGTGATATAACACAGAAGTAATATGACTACTGTTATACGTTATTAATATTGAGGTTACTTAATTTTTTTTATAACTGCGATATAATTATGTTATAAAACTGTTATGTTATTATGTTATTTACTGGTTAAGTTACGCCAACAATATAACAGCAACATAACTTTAATATAATGTTACATAAGAATTCTATTGTTTGCATTACATTTTAATTAAGCAATATTTTTATACACAAATGTGAAATCATATTTTCGGTGTTTCTCGTACATAAAATGTGATATTTTAATACATGCAAGGATTATCACAATATTATAAAACTAGAATTCTTACAAAAAGAGTGTAGTCATAACTTTACTCTATCAAAATATTGTGAGAGAGAAAGAAGGAATATTCTCTCTTTTTTGCGAGCACATTGTAGGTTAAAATTTGATTACTGATACAACATTGTGTCAATATTAATCGCATTGTGATTGTTGTTATGTCGTGTCAAACATTTATCAACAAATGTCATAACATT
>NW_022639562.1:1013864-1014688 GCF_010583005.1 Odontomachus brunneus
CGAATATTTGAGCACCAGCTACTGCGGCTTGTTATGAAAATAGACTTTGTTTTGGTTTCTTTCTCTTCCACAAATCGTTTCCGCAATGTTAATGCTAGGCATATAAATCTGTAATTATTTGTATTACGAAGACGTGGCGATGTTATCGTTGACAGGATCGGTTTACTTTTAGCTGAACTCAACAAAGGTATTTTATATTGTCAGTTTTAATTATTTATTATATTTCAATTTTACTTATTTTTATTTTATTTTATGTTTTTTATAGTTATGACGGCTACTTCTCAATATTAATTTATTACTTAATATTATTTCGGTAACGGTCTTGTCGGCTTTAATATTGCGACTAACATTCATGTCAATTTGCGCAGGTCTTTTACTAATAGTAATGCGTTCGTGTCGTAAACCTTGAGTTTTATTATCACTGAAGAGGGTTCATGGTTGAGCCGAAACGTATGATTGTTTTATATTGATTATTCATGTTCAATAAATATTACACGATTTCCTAGAAAGGTTTTTACCCATATGGTATATAGCACTATTAGTTCTGTGCTTGAACTCGAATTGCCCTTTTTCCTATTTTTTGATTGATATCTTCGTTTGCGAGTTCTTATTTCTTTCTCTAAATATAATAATACAGTTCTTTTAGTTATTAGGTCCAGTACTGGGCCAAAACTGGACATCCGTTTTTCGGTATCGACCCAGTATCGGGTCATTTTTCCGTACTGCGAAACATATACGATTCCTACTTAGGCATATACCTTGATAGATTATATATATATATATATATATATATATATATATATATATATATATATATATATATA
>NW_022639562.1:1014698-1018529 GCF_010583005.1 Odontomachus brunneus
ATTTTACAGTGAAAACAAAAATAATAATTTAAAATCATGGGGTAACATGTGGAGTCCGATTGATTCTAAAGGATCGTATGAAGATCACAATACTATAATTATTAAAGAAATTTATTAATGGGATTTCACACGTGTGCTTCTTTGTGGCCCCGACACAGCATTGTGACCTTCATATTATCCTTTAGAGTCAATCGAACTTCACATGTTACCCCACGATTTTAAATTATTATTTTTGTTTTCACTGTAAAATTTGAAGAAATGACAATATTAGGAGCAGCCTCTAATTGCCTTGACTTTGACAATGTTGTCAAGGTGATGGCCCTGAACAACATTCAAAAGGTTTTAGCCGTCGGTCGAACACCTTAGGTACCAATGCTAATGGCAATAATATTGTAACTTTGAAGCCTTTTAACTCGAAAGATACTTAATGAAAAAATATTTTATTATAGTGTTTTGGAAAGCTTTTGAGGTAAGCTACAAGAATATGCAATGAAAAGTGGAGGTTTCTATTTAAGAAATTGAAGGTGACATTCATGTGTCTTTCAAACGACTATCCAGGGTCAAGCCAATTGCACCGTCTTATGTCCTCTTCCGAACCATACAACTTTTGTTTGAAATATTTTTCCATATCTTCCATATTTTTCGAGATATTTGCCTGGTTCGATTAAAGTGACTCACCCTGTATATCGCAGGTACATACGTTAAAGGAAATTCGTGGTATATTTGATATCCGTGATAAATGGTACATTTGGCGTGTGAATGTACATGAGTATACTATGAATATACTATGATCCAGCAAATACAGAACATAATTGTGATATAACACAGAAGTAATATGACTACTGTTATACGTTATTAATATTGAGGTTACTTAATTTTTTTTATAACTGCGATATAATTATGTTATAAAACTGTTATGTTATTATGTTATTTACTGGTTAAGTTACGCCAACAATATAACAGCAACATAACTTTAATATAATGTTACATAAGAATTCTATTGTTTGCATTACATTTTAATTAAGCAATATTTTTATACACAAATGTGAAATCATATTTTCGGTGTTTCTCGTACATAAAATGTGATATTTTAATACATGCAAGGATTATCACAATATTATAAAACTAGAATTCTTACAAAAAGAGTGTAGTCATAACTTTACTCTATCAAAATATTGTGAGAGAGAAAGAAGGAATATTCTCTCTTTTTTGCGAGCACATTGTAGGTTAAAATTTGATTACTGATACAACATTGTGTCAATATTAATCGCATTGTGATTGTTGTTATGTCGTGTCAAACATTTATCAACAAATGTCATATATATATATATATATATATATATATATATATATATATATATATATATATTGTGACGTAGCGATTTCGCCGTCATAAAATTAGTTACAAATCGTGACGGAGGACGAGAAGAGCAGTGCTCGTGCCCCCTTCTCCCGCGGGTAGGGCGGCAGCGTAGAATTGGTCTCGCACGCTTTTGCGTGCAAGATCGCGCGTCTTACATTTTCTTCGAGTGCGACAGGTCACCTGTAAACAAAGGACGAACGACGGCGGACCGGGAGCTATCAACGAGCCAGGCGGGGCAGGATCCACCCTTCGCTAACATGAGCGAAGAAGCCCCAGACCCTAAACGCGGATCGCAGGAACAAGCTGGACCTTGCGGAACAAATCCCGGGGGACGTCCTGAGACCAAAAGAACTTCCGGCAGCCACCTACACGATCGCAGAGGTTCGGGATGCCGTCGAGCACCGATGCCCGTCGGCGAGACTCGAGATAATTCGGCTGTGTTGCGCGGGCCCTGTAAGGCGCCCGCGCTAGAGCTGTGCGCTCTCAAAGGACCAATGGGACCTAGCGGCTATCGGCAGCGAGGATTGCGAGCCGAAGGAGTTTCGCGCTCGCGAAAAGCTCATCACTGTGCGGCGTAACGCGAGCGAAGCGAGGCGAATACCGCGAGCGAGGCGCATAAGTGAGCGAGCGAGACAAAGGGGTGCAGCGAGCGAGACGAAAGAAGAGACGCGAGGGCAGACGAGCGAGCGGAGCCTCCAGATCGAGAAGCACCCGGCGATCGAGAGTGTGAGCACGGCGCGGAATTTTGGTGAGCAGACCACAGCTCAGCGAACATTCAGCTGAAGCCGTAAATCGAGGTCGAAGCGGCTGCCGTCGCTTCCCGACAGCCGTCTGAAAGGTTCTTCATCGCGTTTCGAAGAGTGCGACGTGATTGCCGCCGCGGGCGAAAGCCAGCGGGTTTCGCGAACTAGGACCGTTACCTGCCGCTCAATTATCGCGTTTCGCGACCGCACAGTATAGCGAGCGAATGGCGTTAATAGTTATAGGAATCGCACGATTGTAATTCGCGAGTGCGAGTCTCCGAGGACGAAAGAAAGATCGCGTTATTCGGTTCCGCCGAGCGTCGGGCGAGCAAGTGTCGTCGACGCGTGGCAACTTCTGCCACCGTCGCGAGGCGAGTGCTAAAAATCGGCTCTCGCATCGAGGCTGTCGTCCCTCGAGCGATCATGATATGGTAATTAGGGCTGGGATGCGCCCGGCTGGCGCCCACTAGGTGAATGAAGGCTTCAAGGGACGATGTAGCCGAATTAGCCTCGTATCGTGAGAAGCCTCGCGAGGTAGACGGATTCTCGACTACGAATCCGGCTGCCGATCGATCCCGCGAACAGCGAGATTCGGAACCCCGCATCGTCGTTGTTAAATAGAGCGTTAAATACCACGAAGCCTGTTGCAAACTATTTCTGTTCCCCTGATTCCTTTGCTTTCTCCTCACGTGTCGCGCAAAGAGACTTTGCACCTCGAAATAACAACCACGCCACTCTACCTCGTCAGATTTTTTAGAGCTGCCGGCAGACTCGGCCGTCGCCGCCTTAGCGGTGAGGAAGTTTTGGCCCTGTTCTTCTCGCTAAGGGAATTACGGTCACAATATATACAGGGTGTCCCGTGTAAGACGTGCAAAAATAAAAATATAAGTAGAACAGATAAAAATGAACAAAAATTCTAGAGATCTTTTTCAAACAACCACGTAAAATTTCGAGACATTAATAAAAATGGTTAGACAAATTAGAGTGCGCGACGCGACAGGCGGGACATACGGCTCGCAGCGGCCGGCGAAGAAAATGGACGAGCGCACACGTACACGTACGCACACACAGAGCTACCCATTTCCGTATGCCAAACAGCCCACCTTTCTATAAGATAGACCCGCGAGCAATTGTCTATTTTTTTCGCCGGTCGCGGCGAGCCATATATCCCGCTTGCCGCGTCGCCACGCTCTAATTTGTCCAAATATTTTTATTAATATCTCGAAATTTTACGTGGTTGTTTGAAAAATAATCTCTACAATTTTTCTTCAATTCTACCTGTTTTATTTATATTTTTCTTTTGGCACGTCTTACGCGGGACACCCTGTATATACAAGGTGGACCATTTTAATCCATCCAGTCGAATATGTCGAAAGCCAAGCACGGGAGAGAAAAATGTTTCAGACAAAAGTTGTAAGGCTTACAAAAACGCATTCAACAATAGTAGTTATTTGACATAAGATGGCGTCGCCAAGGTCAGAACAAGGTCAACTTTGCTTTTTTAAATAGAAATACATATTTTTATTACGGCATTTTATTCAAAGTAAAAACGCAAATAACTTTTGCTTGAAAAAATTTTTTATACGACCTCCATTTTCTAAGATATTTACGTAAATATCTACAAGATTATTGGTTTCAATAATTTTTTACTTGAATTCTGTCAACTTTAGCGGAAAATATGAAGAGATAAAAATTGTATATTTTGTTCTCATAGAGCTCTGAGAA
>NW_022639562.1:1018636-1033884 GCF_010583005.1 Odontomachus brunneus
GAAAATAGAGGTCGTATAAAAAATTTTTTCAAGCAAAAGTTATTTGCGTTTTTACGTTGAATAAAATGCCGTAATAAAAAATATGTATTTCTATTTAAAAAAGCAAAGTTGACCTTGTTCTGACCTTGGCGACGCCATCCTATGTCAAATAACTACTATTGTTGAATGTGTTTTTTTAAGCTTTACAACTTTTGTCTGAAACATTTTTCTCTCCCGTGCTTGGTTTTCGACATATTCGACTCGATGGATTAAAATGGTCCACCCTGTATATACAGGATGTCTCAGACCTCCATGATGACCCTTTGTGAGAACGTTGAACGTATTGTGGTGAGCAAGAAAATCCTGTGCCGTTTTGCGATATTCGCAATAATAATCGAAATATTAATTAAAAAGATTGGTCAATGATCACGCGCAATATGGTAGATGAGCTACAGTGGCGCCGTCTACTTATACATGGCGTTGTATACTTATACATTAAGTCTACTTATACAGTGGCGTTGTATACTTATACATTAAGTCAAACTGAACAAAAAGTCCTTTACCATTTCGTAAATGACCACATAGATTTTTAGATATTAATTAAGGGGTAAAGCCACTGTAGAGCCTCTCAAAAAAGGCCTATTTTTAATAATTTTTTTACGGGAAAACAAAAACAGTAAAGAAAAATCCTTTTGAAGTACTTTATCCTACATACTTTGAAATATACAAAAAAAATTTTTGAATTGTTTTATTACTTTATTTCTTAAAATGGCGGTGACAGAGCTCAGCAACGATGACCACTCGTTTCGGAAGATGCCTCACGGCCGGACAGAAATCTGCTCCAATTTTTGCTCTAAAACAAAAAACCAATTTTTTTTAATTCTTTATGTCATTAGCTAGCGAACTACGTACGAAATTAAAAAATAATTTTTTTTGTAAAAATGACACAAATTTGAAAAAAAAAATTCATTTTTGACGAAAAACTTTGCAGAAAATTGTTTATATAAAAAGGTTTACAACGAAACGTAAAATCCGTACGTAGTTCGCTGACAAACGTATTTTAGAAGCTACAGTCAAAATTTCAAGAAAATCGGTCAAGATTTGTGGGAGTTATGAGTCCGGCCAGCTTAAAAAAAAGTGATTTCGAGAAAAACGCGTTTAAAATTTTATGTAACAATCAGCGATAGAAATTTTTCATTTACCTTTAATCTGCGACTTTTACCTGCACCATACAATTGGCTTTCCTCATTGATGTTCTCCTCCTCCTGATCCTTCTTGGCCGATTTTAGCGATGATCGAGCCTCTTTTGCAGCATCTGCCAGTAAGCGCTCCGAATACTTGATGCGCCGCGCGTCAGTCTCGAAGCAGTAATTGTAACAGTTCGATCCAATTGTCATGCTTAATTCTTCCATAATCTTCATAAGGTTTGAATATCTTTCATTGTACGTGTAAACAGCAATATTACTTGCTGTATCAATAATAACTTTGCCACTGGAAACTGATTTTGGAGCCATTGACCAAATCAAAGCGTTGTAACTTTCATTACTGTTTTGGGTGTAGCCACCTAAACAATGTTTAAGAAGATCGTCACTATTTAATTCTTCATAGATTGGCTTAATAGCATCAAAAACCATTTAAGGAAAAGTTGGCTTATGCTTAAATTCAGCTAATTTATTAGTGGCTTTCGCCTGCTGCCACTTGCACCACGAATATTTACCGTGCTGTGGCTTTTCGTCTGTGGATAACTTATGATAAAGGGTCGCCCAGATCTCTCACCTCATATTTTCAATTGAATCATGATTACGATGGATAGCTAATCCGAAAAAAACAGACAATTCATTTATAAGTTTAGCAGTTAATTTGCCTTTTCCTCCAAGTCCTTTCATGGTTTTCTTCAAGTTGCGAAGGCGGGTACCATTCGTTTTTGGACGTGATCAATACATTCCTTTTTCTTCACTGATAAATTTTCTGTTTGTTGTGATTCCAAAAGACCTTTAAAAGTTTTAGAATCTCCATCTTCAATGTAATTTGCGTATTTCACCTGATGCAATTGTTTTGAGCGTTGGAACATTTCAATGACTACATCGACTTCCATTTTGCCGGTCGAACCCTCATGATTCGCTTGACATTCGTTAGCGTGTGATGTTTTCCATTCTTCAGTGTCAACTTTTTTCTCCCAAAACTCACAAGCTTGCAATACTTAGACTTCACAACAATGTTAATTACTTTTCCAGAGAACCATCCAATTAATGTTACCAATCCGAACAGTGATGAAAAGTCATGTTTTCTCCACGATTCATCGCCTGACACTGTTAAACCATCTGTTTGACCTTTTTCTATAGACAAAGCCTTTTCTTCTTGAGCTGCCATTAGCATACTTTTTTTAGCAACTGTTTCAGTTGCGCGTAAAATTGTATGCATGAGTCTATCGTAAAATGAATGAAAAATCGGTCGAGGAAGAACCATGAAGGCGCAAAAATTTTCTATTCCATAAAGACCAACACCCAATAATCGCATAGCAAAAATCATTCTACGATTTATTTTATATGAATTATCAATAAAAGGACAATTCGGAATGAAAATGTCGCCGCAGTTCACTAGGAACCTAAGAAAATCTTACCCAAGCTTAACTGTGTGTAACTAATCCCTTTATTATTTTCAGAAGGATTCCTTCCTAAACGCTTCACATTTTACCGAAAGGTACGACGCTTCAAACTTCCAAAAATGACACTTAGGAATTTTTCTTTGTTAGAAACCTTTTGTACCTTATTTTTAAGACTTTAAAGCATCATTTAAGCAAAAAAAAAAACGATTTTTTTTTAATTCTACAGTGGCCTTACCCCTTAAAAAAATTTGTGCATTATGGTATATAATCGGGAGCGGTGCACTCTTGGACACGGTGCATTTGGACACTGCCAATCACAGCACCGTGTGATTAGAGACATTTGTAGGGTCCCTTGGAACAGCGACTTGTGATTGGACTGTGTCCAATTGCCCCGTGTCCAACTGATATACACCCATATAATCATATATGTAACAATTTTCTTTAATATTTAAAAATCTATGTGGTCATTTGCAAAATGGTAGAAGACTTTTTTGTTCAGCTTGACTTAATGTATAAGTATACAACGGCAGACGGCGCCACTGCAGCTCATCTACCATATCGCGCGTGATTATTCACCAATCTTTTTTAATTAATATCTCGACTATTATTATGAATATCGCAAAACGGCACAGGACTTTCTTGCTCACCTTAATCCGTTCTACCCAGGTAATAATTCGTGCGAGCTCATATCGTCCTCACGCGTGCGTCTCACACAGTGTCCGCATAGTATTCTCACGCTGTCCCACACGACGTGATGGGGACACGCGTGCGAGCGCAATGAATCGCATTGTACAATCACGCCGTGAACTCATTGAGTTAATGTGTGCTAAACTGCATGCACGTGCTTATTATTGTTAGTGCAAAACCAAAAATATATGTATTAATTTATATGTATTAATTTCATATAAGGTTTGTTTTGCGTCGCACACCCCACGTGCTCCTACTTGCTCCAACGCACTCTGATTGGTTCACGTCACCACGCGGACTAATCAGAGTGCGTTGAAGCGAGTAGCAGCACGTTAGGGAATGCGACGCGAACAAACCTATAATCAATTTCAATAATAAATAATAATATTTTTACATTTTTATATTTAAAATTGTATTGTAGAT
The DNA here is from genome assembly GCF_010583005.1 of Odontomachus brunneus. NCBI lineage: Eukaryota > Metazoa > Arthropoda > Insecta > Hymenoptera > Formicidae > Odontomachus > Odontomachus brunneus. The sequence goes on from NW_022639562.1 coordinate 1,022,331, forward strand.
ATAAAATCACTAGACGGATTTGCCTTCATATGAGATTCATATTGCTCGCGCGCGTGCGACTTCACCCGGGCGGGTTATATCAGTCTCATTTGCGGATCAGAGATCCCAAAGCATAGAACGTTGAAAAAACGTTGATGAGACGTTGCAACGTTAAAGATAGAAGTGCAGGTGTTTTTTCTCCATAGAATATATGTTGATTTTTCTACATTGATTACAGGATATTGCTGCAATGTTGAATATATATTGAACAAAAGTACAATTTTTTGCAACAATATTTGAGGAGCATTGAAAATTATATTATTAATAATATTAAGGAAAAATTTTTTATTATATAATAATATCAGGTGTATATCTATAAAATGCGGATTTTTTAAAGGAAAAACACATGTTAATTTGAAGTGAATGGTTAAAGCTATTTGGCTATATATATGGGGTGTATATCAGTTGGACACGGGGCAATTGGATACAGTCCAATCACAAGTCGCTGTTCCAAGGGACCCTACAAATGTCTCTAATCATACGGTGCTGTGATTGGCTGTGTCCAAATGCACCGTGTCCAAGTGCACTGCTCCCATATATATGCCATTCGACGCTACAACTTTTTCCCATCTTTCTGGCAAAAGATGGATTCCGCGACGATAGAAACTTTCATCTTTCGAAGCAAACCATGAATCGATCCATTTTTTCACTTCTTCGAAATTAGCGAAGTGCTGCTCAGCCAATCCGTCCGCCATCGACCAGAACTAGTGATAATCCGAATAAGTGATAGTTGCTCCGAAGGAGCAATATCCGGCAAATACGGCGGATAGGTAGCACATCCCAATTCAATTCTTTTACAGTTTTCTTGACAACTTTTGTGGTGGGGGCCGGCGCATTGTCATGTAACAAAATCACTTTTCCATGTCCTTGGGCCCATTCCGGAAGTTTTGTGATAAATGCATGGTTCAAATTGATCATTTGTTGTCGGTAGCGAGCAGCATTAACCGTTTTACCAGATTTGAGAAGTTCATAATAAACAATACCCTTTTGATCCCACCAAACACAGAGCATTATCTTCTTTCCGAAGCGATTTGGTCTTGCAGTCGATGTTGATGGTTGGCCTAGATCAACCCATGATTTTCTTCGTTTGGGATTCTCGAAATATATCCATTTTTTATCATCTGTGACGATTCGATACAGAAAACTCTTCCACTGATGTCTTTTCAGCAGGAGTTCGTTGGTGACTTTTCGATTCTCCATCTGTCTTTCAGTCAAATCGTGTAGTACCCATTTTCCTTCTTTTTGAATCTTTTCCATTGCGTGCAAACGCTCGTTAACACGTTTTTGAGTCACATTTAATACTTCCGCCAATTGTGATTGAGTTTGAGTGGAGTCTTCGTCCAACAATGCTTGCAACACTGCATCTTCAAATTTTTTCGGTGGTTTTCTCTTAGCCTTGTTTTTCACATCAAAATCACCAGTTTTGAATCGATTGCACCAACGTTCACAGGTATCTTGAGATGGTGCATGTTCGTTGTAAGCTTCTACAAATATTCGATAAGTTTGAGCAGCAGTTTTCTTTAAAATGAAGTAATGAATCAAAACCTACCGCAAATGGTCTTTTTGGTACGAAATTCGACATTTTCAAAGCAGAAAAAGACTATGATATTTACACTCTCACAATTTTCTACATGTATGGTTTTGTAGGTTAGGAATAACTAAACAAAATACTATATATATCAAATCACCACACGTAAGAACGAACGTATGTGTGGCACCATCTGTTAGGAAAATCCGCATTTCATAAGTATACACCTGGTATTAATAAAATAAATTATTATAAAATTTTATTATGTTAATATATATGTATTATATATATTATATTATGTATATTATATCATAATTATATACATTTTTCTTATTATTTATATATAAAATTGAAATGTGTTTAACCAATTTTGCGCAAACCCTGAATATTCTTTTATTTCATAATATTCTCTATTATATAGAGTCTGACGCAAGCTGTATCGATAACAAAAAATATATAAAAAACGTTAAACTGGAAGGAATAGTCGAAGTCATTTTGCAAATAACTACATAAACTTTAGAGATATTAAATAAAATAGATAGGCGAATTAACGCGTGTATTTGCTATCCAGATAGCATAGAGATGAACAGAAGTTCCTAGAAAATTCATTTTAAAGAATAGATATAGAATTAGAAAAATGAATACCCGAAGAATTCTTGAAGAATTAACCATAGTAAGTTCGTCTTGAAATATTCCTTAGAACTTCATTATAGCGAATACTTCGCAATTTAATTCCTAGAACACTTTGAGAATTCATGAGGAATTAGGGCTAAGGCAGAGAACGAGACGTAAGCATCGTAATCGTAGACGTAAAGTAAGGCAGCGAAAAATGTAAGCGTAAGGCTAATAGCCTTTCATGATTTACGTTTACGTTTTTCTCTGCTTTATTTTACGTCTACGACTATGACTCTTATGTCTCATTCATCTGCCTTAGCTCTTACAAATGTTTTATTTATAGCAATTACTTTTTGCGCCTATATTCAGTACATACCAGTGAGTGTATAATAATTAATTTACATATTTACATATAAAATGTTTAATTTATTGTTATTCACAGTAATTTATATTTTGTGGAATTAATTATATAGTTTTATATAATAGGGCAAAGAGAGGGAATTGGTGTTAAAATAACTTTTGATATATAAAGTTTTCACTTGTATCAATAATAAATATATTTATGCAAAATATATTTTATCCTTAAGTTTGTATTCATGTTTCTAAAATCCATATATAGTTCTAACAAACTCAATCGCATTATTTAAAAGCCATTTATTTTTAGATTTTGAGTTACATATTTGAAAGTGCGCTTTACTTACATTTGAAGCTCAGTTAGAACAGTATATATAACAGTATAACAGTTATAACAGTTATAACAGTTTTAACAGTATAGTATCCAGCGAAAAATGATTCGTTGATTGACGTCAAAATAACATCAAATAGACGTCGAAATCGTCAAACCGACGTCAATTTGATATCATTTGGACGTCAATCAACGAATCATTTTTCACTAGGTATATAGATGTCACAAACATGAAATCTTAAATAGCTCAGTGGAAAGAGCGATTGTTTGGCAAGTGGAAGACCCGAGTTCGATCCCAGCCGAGTCTGATGTTTTTCATCTCATATGGCATTAAAAGTGGACATCTACATATACACACAAGAGCAGCAGCACCCCCGGCCAAAGTTTTCTGATTTTTCTTTCATGTGGATACAATAAAATTTATTAAATCCGAAGAAATCTTTTTGAGTTGAAGTAATTCTATATGAATACTCTAAGAAGTTCTGAGGAACTCCAATCATGGTGCATGTAACTTCCTAAATCATTCTTATATAGTATTCTTCCACGAATTCCTAAGGAAGTACAATTCAGAAAAGGAGAAAACTTTAGGAACACTTAAAGAATTCATCGTGCTATTTGGATAGGTACGTTATAATATACTGTGAAGACTGTAAGTATACATTTTATAAGCATAAATTGTAAGAACATTGTCGTTGGAGTCATTAGGTGCTTTCCAATTGCTTAACACATCTTGACGCACACGTAAACAAAACCAGTTTATTGGTCACATATTATCTAAAATATCTTGTAAGATAATATGCAACCAATAAACTGGTTTTGTGTAACATAGTGTACGCAACTGGAAAGCACCCATTGGAATCACCGCGTGCCGCTCGATCATCAGATTAAGCAATGCAGTCAGGATAGATGGGATGACCGACATACCGGATTCGAAATTATCGAGAAAGAATTCGCGAAAGTTTTAGAGTGTGTTTGACAATTTTCGGTTTCTAGCAGTTATAAGACATGAGAAAATTAGGAATTAGTTTTTTATTATGAAACAATAAGAATAAATAAGGCCTTGAAATGTCAAGGAAAAATCAATAATCGCAGACATTTTTACATTATATCAAAGTTTGTGCAACATTAATTCAATGTTTCTCAATGTTACTGCAATATTCACATTGTTGCAATTCAACATTCTTTCAACATTGATTCAACATTACTGTGCTGTATGGGAATATTGCCTTAATGTTGATATAATGAAAAAATATAGTTAAATATAACGTTTCAATTCTTATTTATTCAATATTATCTACAAAACATTACTAAAATGTTATAAAAATGTGTTACGAGAACATTGCAGCATCATTATTTGCAACGTTATAGACCTTTCCAAATCTGGGTCAAAGTTTATTCATAATGATGTCGTATCCCAGATAGCACAGAATGTCCTATGGACGTCTATTTTATGTTCATTTTACGTTCACACGTCCATAGACATGCAATGGACGTCCATAAAATATCCAATTTTGAACATTTGTTAATGTCCATAATTTGAATATCTGATCTTGGACATCCATAGGATATCCATAGGATATCTGATCTTGGACATAAATGTCTTAAGTACAAAATTCGACTATAAGTATGTTGAGAATACGCGCTATCAACGCTACATATCATTCTATCCCCAGGCAGCAACGTCACGTCATTTTCACGTCGATAGATGGTGATTATTAGTCCTAGACGTCATGTAACCAATAACTGACGTTTAAAAAATGTGATAATTTTGACATGATAATAACGTTATTTAACGACGTCTATAATACGTTTTTGAGAGGTCATTTTTAATCAGTTGTTCGATAAGCAAAGGATGTAGCAGATTTATCTAATGTTTATTTATATCAACTGTATATGTAACCAACAGATTATTATTTATATACGTTGTTATTTATTTTTTATTTGCTTGCATCTCAAGCATTTGAATTTTAAGGAATAAACCTTATAGAACTTGTCCTACCATTTCTTACTTACAAACAGTGCATCGTTGCAATTATCCAGTTAATAGGATGATATTCCAAGATATGCTAATGAGAAAATGTTGACCCAAATAGTACAGAAATGAATAGAATTTCATAAAGAATTAATTTTAAAGATGACCTTACCTCATTAGAGCTAAGGGTTAAATTAACAATAAAAGTACAAAAAATAAAATTTTTATTAAAATTAAATCATTTTATTAAATCATATTATCAGAAAATTATATTACTGTGTTAATTACAACATATATAGACAAAATATAAGATATTTATATCGATCGATGAAATGGTGTCATGTCTAAAGCAACATAATCGAGAAGTGCGTCGCAGATTTAAGTTCGAATCCCATCAGTGCCAGTTTAAATGTGATGTAACATTGGAATCAATAAAAATTTAAAATTCTCAAATTCTAAAATTTTTAAGTGAAATCAGCAAACGCTGTGATATTTACGAATAGTTTCTGTTAGAAAATTGAACCGAATAAAAATATTCCGACATGTCATTTTTATATCTCTTTATGATGTCATTTTCATTATTATGAGATTTTATTATGACATCGGTAGGCTGTGACTTATTCCGGTCATTTTCATATCATTATTACGTGATTATAAGAGGATAATTGACGTCACGAATGATCAAAAACTGACATGAAAATCATGTCAAGAGTTGCCTTGGATAAACGTCCAAAATAAGTACAGAAACTTATTTCGGACATTTTATGGATGTCTAAATTTGTGTCATACGTACATCCTATGGACGTATATTGGATGTCCATATGTTATCTGGGATGTTAACATTTCATTTTAAAATATAAACATTTCATATAAAAATTAACTTTGAATTTTAATGTATTATTGTTCATGAACCTCTCCTACGTATATTTTTAAATATCTATTTTGAAAGATATAAATAGTAGAACACTAAAAAAAATGTCCAGTATAGGTCCTTTTTTGAATATTCCAAGGACGTTCAAAATAAATAAAAACGAACATCCTACGAACGTCCACCGGACGTCTGTTGGGCTTTATTCTAACATCTTATGGACGTTATCCAATATCCAAACTTGAATATCCACTGGACGTCCATAAAACGTCCATATGCTATCTGAGTATATAACATTAAATACTATATTTTTGAAAACGTTACATGTTATTGAATAACATTATAATAACATTATAGTAATAATTTTTTGCTTACTACTATATATATATATATATATATATATATATATATATATATATATATTTATATATATATATATATTTATTTATTTATTTATTTATTATATACATTTAGGATATATACATTATTTAATCTATTCTTTTATAACTTATTTATTTTAATATATATTTCAAATATAATGATATAATTTCAAGATTTGAACATGACCAAACAAAATAAATCATTAAAGCGCATGCGCAGAAAGGATGACTGCATATACTCTATTCGTACATAACAACTCTATTCATACATAACAACTTGGCCACCTTATACATAACAAGTTAGCAGTCTAGTAAGGTATAAAAGTTTATGATAACAAAGAACCTAAAAGGAACAATGGACATCAACGAAGAGAGACCGGTAAGTTATCTTTTGAAGTAAAAATCTATTGTACTTTTCGCGATGTGATCGTATTGTACCGTACTTTAAAGTATAAATGTTATGCTATTGCAATATAATTCGACTTTTACTTCTAACCTCAATTGAGCCCTGGTGAAAATATTTTGCTGAAAATTTCTAACAAAACAATGAAAAATTCAGTAAATTGGAACACTTTTCAATGAGTAAGGAATCATTTCAGATTTTGTAAAAATGAAAAAAGCAGCGTTTCAATAAAAATTTTTATTCATTTTCTGAATAATTATGCAATTTGTTTTTTTTTCTCTGAGCATTTACTGTAAAATACTGAAATTTTCCGAGAAATATATAAGATTAGAATTAAGATAAAAAATGAAGAGGAATTCCAATATTATGTTTTCTTATATTATTTTACTTTCTACGAAGTAATCTGAAGGCGATATAAATTATTTTAACTTTCACTGAAAAGGAAGTTTCTTTGACAATTTCTGAAAAAATATATATAACTGTATTTCTGAATTTTCTTTATTTTCCCATTTTAAATATATTTTATTAAACAATAGTCAGTTGCAATTTTATCAAAATAGCCCAGATAGCCCAGAGTTGAACAGAAGTTCCTAGAAAATTAATTTTAAAGAATATATATAGAACTAGAAAATGAATACCCGAAGAATTCTTGAAGAATTAACCACAATAAGTTTGTCTTGAAATATTCCTTAGGACTTCATTATAGTGAATACTTCGCGACTTAATTCCTAGAACACTTTGAGAATTTGTGAGGAATTAGGGCTAAGACAGAGATCGAGACGTAAACGTCGTAATCGTAGACGTAAAGTAAGGCAAAGAAAAACGTAAACGTAAGGCTAATAGCCTTTTATCTACGTTACGTTTTTCTCTGCCTTATTTTACGTCTATGACTACGACGCTTACGTCTCATTCTCTGCCTTAGCAAATGTTTTGTTTATAACAACTACTTTTGCCTATATTCCTATATTCGCGCCTATATTCAGTATATGCCAGTAATGCCAGTAATGTCAGTGAGTGTATAATAATTGATTTACATATTTACATATAAATTGTTTAATTTATTGTTATTCACAGTTATTTATATTTTGTAGAATTAATTATATAGTTTTATATAATAGGGCAAAGAAAGGGAATTGATGTTAAAATAGTTTTTCATATTAGGTGAAGTAAAAAGTTCTGAGCGTTTTCCGCTAGATGTCTTTAGTGAGCCATATCTCACGATGTATACATCGCATCGGGTCATGCTATACGGCGATTTAAAGGTGACATTACGCTTCAAAAAAAGTTCTGTGACAGTTTTGTGCTTGGTCAAGCCAGTTGTGTGTTATAGCGTTCCAAAATGGAGGTAAAAAAGAGAAAATTCGATACATTCTTCAGTACCACTACGACCAAGGTGAAAAGGCGGAGCAGGCGGCTAAAAAAATTTGTGCTGTTTATGGACCCAATACAGTATCGAATGCAACAACAAAGCGGTGGTTCCAACAATTCCGTTCTGGTAATATGGACGTCGAAGATGAGGCACACTCTGGTAGGCCAATCGTCGAAAATGTCGATAAAATCATGGAAATCGTCGAGTCGGACCGGCATGTGAGCACTTATTCCATTGCCCAGGAACTGAAGATTAGCCAGAAAACCGTTTGGAACCATTTGCATAAGGCTGGTCTCAAGAAGAAGCTCGATGTATGGGTGCCACACGAATTGACGCAAAAGAACCTTTTGGACCGAATTGATGCCTGCGATTCTTTGCTGAAACGTAACGAAATCGACCCATTTTTGAAGCGGATGGTGACTGGTGATGAAAAATGGGTCACATACGAGAACAACAGCCGAAAAAGATCGTGGTCCAATCGCGGTAAGCCGGCCCAAACGATCGCCAAGCCCGGATTAACGGCCAAGAAGGTTTTGCTGTGTGTTTGGTGGGATTGGAAAGGAATCATCCACTATGAGCTGCTCCCATCGGGCCAAACACTCAATTCGGACCTCTACTGTCAACAACTGACCAGATTGAAGCAGGCGATCGACCAGAAGCGGTCAGAATTGGCCAATAGGAAGAATGTTGTGTTCCATCAAGACAACGCCAGGTCGCACACATCATTAACGACGCGCCAGAAGCTCCGAGAGCTTGGATGGGAGGTTCTATTGCACCCGCCGTATATAAATAATATATAAAATGTTCACTTGTATCAATAATAAATAGATTTATGCGAAATATATTTTATCATTAAGTTTGTATTCATGTTTCTAAAATTTATATACAGTTCTAAGAAACTCAATCGTATTATTTGAAAGCCATTTATTCTTGGATTTTGAATTATATGTTTGAAAGTGCGCTTTACTTACATTTGAAGCTTAGTTAGAATAGTATATACTCAGCAAAAAATGATTCGTTGATTGACGTCAAAATGATATCAAATAAACGTCAAACCGACGTCAATTTGATATCATTTTGACGTCAACAACGAATCATTTTTCACTAGGTATATAGATGTCACAAACATGAAGTCTTAAATAGCTCAGTGGAAAAGCGGTTATCTGGCAAGCAGAAGACCCCGAGTTCGATCCTAACCGAGTCTGACGTTTTTCATCTCATATAACATTAAAAGTGGATATCTATAGATACACACAAGTATCCCCGGCCAAAATTTCTGATCTTTCTTTCGTGCGGATGTAATAAAATTTATTAAATCCGAAGAAATCTTTTTGAGTTGAAGTAATTCTATATGAATACTCTAAGAAGTTCTGAGGAACTTTAATCATGGTGCATGTAACTTCCTAAATTATTCTTATAGTATTTTTCCACGAATTCCTAAGGAAGTACAATTCAGGAAAGGAGAAAACTTTAGGAACACTTAAAGAATTCATCGTGTTATCTGGAAAATATGTGACAAACTTATATGAAATTTATATTCAACTTTACCTTATTTTAATATCTAACTTAAGTGGAACATCATTGCTTTTTAAAATTATTTTATAAAATATATTATTTATAAAATATAACTTAAAGCAAAACAAATAACAAAAAATTGCTAAGTATAATGACGAAGTCGAGACTTGTTTATATTAAAGTTAAAATATTCTGCACAAAGTGAGACTGTTTAAAATAAAAATTTGTTTTCCGCAGTTTTATAAGAAACTGGAATCTACTAATTTGAAAGTAACTGTTTGGGTAAAGTAAGTAAAAAGAAGTGCTAAATTAATAATCTATTATTAATCTATTAATAATAATTAATTAATAATAATTTATTAATAATATAGTAACTTAGTATTTGCTAATATATACTTCTGTTTCCGGTATGAGTGAGAGTGACTGGCGTTTTTAAGAGCGAGAGATAGAGAGTGAAAACTGAAGTGAAAAGGAAAGAGAGTGTGAGGAGAGTGAGTGTAGAGTGTAGAGGATGAAGAAGAGTGAGAGACGAATGGAGAAGTGAAGGCAAAAGCATTAGGGATATTATTAAAAGAGAGATCAGGATAGGATAAGTGTGTGTGTGTGTGTGTGTGTGTGTGTGTGTGTGTGTGTTTTGGATATTTTGAATATTTTCAGAATTTTACTGAAAAGAAAAGCACGTAAAGACGCGCTTGAGTTGTGTGCATTAAATAATATGTATGGACAAATTTCATATATAATTTTGCATAATTATGTATAGTTATGTATATTTATACATAATTATGTATGAAATATGTATGAAATATTTTTTTAACGGGACGTGTTTGCCAAATTAAGAAATGTGTCATTTTGACTGCATGTCCATAGACATTTGATCGATTTTGTCTAATGAAAGCTACAGTCCTGCAATATACTATTATCTGGAAATACTACTAAACTCATTAACTGGACAGATTTTAATTTGCATAATAATGTGTGTATATATATATATATATATATATATATATATATATATATATATATATATATATATATATATATAAGGTGTAGTAAAAAGAAATCCATTATTTTTCCAATAGATAGCTTTTGTAATGTGTATCTCGCGTTGTATAAGTGTGATCGGTTTACGCTAGATGGCGTTAGAAAGATAAGATTTCGTACTTAAAAAACTTCACAAACAGTTTTATGATTGTTTGACTCAGTATTGTTTGAGCGCGCGTCAAAGATGGACAGCAAAGAGAAAATACGCCATATTTTACAGTTTTTCTTCAATAAAGGCAAGTCAGGCGGCTGAAAATGTGAATAGTGTTTATGGTCCTGATACTGTAACAGCCAATCACGCGCAATTTTGGTTTCGTCGATTCCGTTCCGGTAATTCTGATGTCAAAGATGCACCATGCTCTGGAAGACCAATTGTCGAAAATGTCGATAAAATAATGGAAATCGTCAAGTCCGACCGTCATGTAAGCACTGTTTCGATTGCCAAGGAGCTAAACATTGCACAAAAAAGCGTTTGGAACCACTTGAATAAGGCTGGATACAAAAAGAAGCTCGATGTATGGGTGCCACACGAGTTAACGCAAAAAAACCTCATGGACTGAATTTCCATCTGCGAATCGTTGCTGAATCGCAACAAAATCAATCCATTTTTGCAGCGGATAGTGACTGGTGATGAAAAGTGGGTCACTTACGACAACGTGCGAAAACGGTCGTGGTCGAAACGCAGTGAGCCGGCGCAAACGGTGGCCAACCCAGGATTGACGGTCAGGAAGGCTTTACTGTGTGTTTGGTTGGATTGGCAGGGAATCATCCACTATGAGCTGCTCCCCTACGGCCAAACTCTTAATTTGGACCTGTACTGTCAACAATTGGATCGTCTGAAGGAATCAATCGCCCAGAAGCGGCCAGCTTTGGCCAATAGGAGAGGAATTGTGTTTCATCAGGACAACGCCAGGCCACACACATCGATAGTGACTCGCCAGAAGCTCCGGGAGCTTGGTTGGGAGGTTCTTATGCATCCACCTTATACTCCGGACCTGGCACCAAGTGATTACCACCTGTTCCTGTCTATGGCGAATGATTTTGCTGGTGAAAAATTTGCCTCAAGAGAAGCTTGTGAAAATCGATTGTCCCAGTTTTTTGCCAATAGGGACAAGAGTTTCTATGAGAGAGGCATAATG
>NW_022639562.1:1033894-1034009 GCF_010583005.1 Odontomachus brunneus
TTCAAGCAAAAGTTATTAGCGTTTTTACGTTGAATAAAATGCCGTAATAAAAAATATGTATTTCTATTTAAAAAAGCAAAGTTGACCTTGTTCTGACCTTGGCGACGCCATCCTA
>NW_022639562.1:1034066-1034437 GCF_010583005.1 Odontomachus brunneus
CCTTCAAAATGGCAACAAGTTATCGAACAAAAGGGTGCATATTTGACCTAAATCGGATCATTCTAACTATGCTAAATAAAGCCTTCAATTTCATGCAAAAATAATGGATTTTTTTTTCTACACCTTATATATATATATACAGGGTGTTCAAAAAGTCCCGGACCGGTGAAATATCTCGAAAACTAAGCATTTTAGAAAAAATTGTTTCAGATAAAAGTTGTGGCATTTAAAAAGATGTATTTACTGATCACATTAGTTTGACCTTGGGTTGCGTAGCGAAGGTCAGGTCAAGGTCACATTAATTTTTTTAAATGGAACACCCCATTTTTCATTGCATATTCTTATAGCACATCTCGAGAGCTTTCCAAAAC
>NW_022639562.1:1034639-1037317 GCF_010583005.1 Odontomachus brunneus
AAGTAACCCACTTTCGGTCAAAATCAAAAGTTGAAAGGTACGCCATTTTGGTTCCCCCTCGAAACCCTACAACTTTTATATGAAACTTTTTTCGATTCCTGGCCACACAAAGGCCAGGAGTTATTGGAGGTGATAGATTCAGATGACTCACCCTGTATATGTATGTATGTATGTATATATACAGGGTGTCCCATTTTAAAAGATCCACCCTCATAATTCTTCAGCCAAGTATACTCAGCAAAAATGTTACAGACAAGAGTTACAAGGTTCAGAAGGGGACATCTGAAGGTGACCTTGACTTTAATCCTGGAGGTCATTCTGAAGATTATTTGAAAGTCAACTTTGCTTTTTAAATAGAAACATTTATTTTTTGTTACGGAATTTTATTTTACGTAAAGAAACTAATAACTTTTGTTTGAAAAAATTTTTTATACGACCTTTATTTTTTAAGATATTTACGAAAATATCTACAAAATTATTGGTTTCAATAATTTTTTACTCGAATCATATCAACTTTACCGAAAAATGATAAGAGATAAAAATTGTTAATTTTCTTTTCATAGAGCTCTGAGAAGTTTTTCAGAATTTTTTATAAACCTTTTAGTACATCAAGAGAATGCAAGAAAATGCAGTACTAAGAGATTAACTAAATAATTCTGAAAAAATTCTCAGAACTCTATGAGAAGAAAATGAATAATTTTTATCTTTCTTTATTTTTCACTAAATTTGATAGAATTCAAGTAAAAAATTACTAAATCCAATAATTTTGTAGATATTTCCGTAAATACCTTAGAAAATAGAGGTCGTATAAAAAATGTTTTCAAACAAAAGTTGTTAGTTTCTTTACGGAGAATAAAAATTCGTAAAAAAAATAAATGTTTCTATTTAAAAAGCAAAGTTGACTTTTGAATGACTTCCGAGGTCAAAGCCAAGATCATCTTCAAATATCCCCCTCTGAACCCGACTACTTTTGTCTGAAACGTTTTTGCTGAATATACTTGGCTGAAGAATTATAAAGATGGATCTTTTAAAATGGGACACTGTATATACAGGGTGTAAAAAAATTAGAAAAAACCGACAAACTTTGAACGGAAATAGAGGACATAAAAATAAATATATTTTGTTACTAATGTTTTTTTCTACGACGCTTCGTTTTAATACTACAGGGTACAAAATAAAAATTTTATGATTTTAATAAAAAACAAACATATAAGTGGAAAAATTGAATTTATTTCAATTACACATATATATTTTAATCTTCAAAAAACAATAAACGAAAGAACGGAACAAAAATGCGCAATTGATTAACTCAATTTATAATAAATGTTTTTATGGGAGCATATGAAAACTCTCATTTATGAGACATCTATTGAAACAGAAGCAGAATTGGTAGCCCGAATTACTGCTACAGCATATCAGGTTCAGAATATTCCTGCAGTTTTCGAAATTGTGAGACAATCAATGTTTTGACGATGTCATCTTTGTGTTGAAGCAAGTGGAGGAATATTTGAACATTTATTATAAATTGAGTTAATCAATTGCGTATTTTTGTTCCGTACTTTTATTCATTGTTTTATGAAGATTAAAAAAAAATATATGTATATATATATATATATGTGTGTGTGTGTGTGTGCGTGTGTGTGTGTAATTGAAATAAATTTAATTTTTCCACTTATATATTTGTTTTTTATTAAAATCACAAAATTCCTATTTTGTACCCTGTAGTATTAAAACGAAGCGTCGTAGAGAAAAACATTATTTACAAAATATGTTTGTTTTTATGTCCTCTATTTCCCTTCAAAGCTTTCCAAAACATTGTAATGAAATGTTTCTTCATTGAGTACTTTTCGAGTTATAAAGCTTCAAAGTTGCAATATGAAAAAATTCAAAATATCTCGTAAAGTATTCACTTTCCGTCTTATCTTACACGATTCAACTAGTCAAGGCAAGAATTGAACATGATCCAACCGGTCAAGGCAAGATCTGGACATGATCCAACCAGTGAAGGCAAGATCCGGTTGGATCATGTCCAATTCTTGCCTTGACTAGTTGAATCGTGTAAGATAAGACGGAAAGTGAATACTTTACGAGATATTTTGAATTTTTTCATATTGCAACTTTGGAGCTTTATAACTCGAAAAGTACTCAATGAAGAAACATTTCATTACAATGTTTTGGAAAGCTCTCGAGGTCAGCTACAAGAATATGTAATAAAAAATAGGGGATGCCGTTTAAAAAAATTGAGGTGACTTTCATGTGACTTTCAAATAATTCTTCAAGGTCGAAGCAATGGTACCATCTTATGGTACCCTCAAAACCAAACAACTTTTGTCTGAAAAATTTTTCTCTCCCGTGCTTGGTTTTCGACATATTCGACTGGATGGATTGAAATGGTCCACCCTGTATATTTATCATCAAAGATATTTTAAATCAAAGAAATCACTTTTTTATTTGTAAATTCATACTTTTACAGGTTATTTTACAAATTTAAAAAAATATTTCTTTATATTTATTATATATTTTCTAAAATTTAACAAATATTTTTTAAGTTAAAAAATTATATGTAACAAAATATATTTCTTTCATTTAAAGAAATTTTTTCTAATGCATATCACCAATTTAAATTTGGATTTTCTTATTTCTTTATTAATTTAATAATTATATATAATTATATTTAT
>NW_022639562.1:1037327-1037426 GCF_010583005.1 Odontomachus brunneus
ATACATAAATATATAAAAATCTTGTTGTGCTTTTTTTAAGCTAATTAATTTGTCTCATTATTCTGCGCAAAAAAGCATTAAGACAAGATAACCGAAAGA
>NW_022639562.1:1037861-1044444 GCF_010583005.1 Odontomachus brunneus
ATATATATATATATATATATATATATATAATATATATATATATATTTTGAAAAAGTAATTCAAAATAAATACTTATAAATATTTACCTAATAACTTACTAATATTGTATGCTGTCTGCGTTAATACTTTAAATCTTAACAGTACTTTGCGTAAGTATTTCATCACTTAGCAATGTATTATATATTAGTATTTAAATATTGACAATGTTCGGCGTAAGTTTTCATCACTTAGCAAAGTATTATATATTAGCATTTAAATATTGACAATGTTCTGCGTAAGTATTTTATCACTAGACGAAGTATTACATATCAATATTTAAATATTGAAATCAATCATAAGGTAGGATTTGTAACATTAAATATTGAAATACTTGAGTACTAAAAGTTGTATTTGAATCACAGAATATTACTAAATACTGTACTTTTAATACTGAAAATAAGTAATTAATCAATGATTCTTAGTATGATATTTCTATAAGAGGTGTGTAGCAGTAAACACTTTTCTCGTCAATTATTGTCTTATTGTGTATTGTATCGGCATCCTGAGTCCCTACCTCTCCTACAATTATTCAGAAGTGGGATTCGAGTGGGATTCCAAAAAATCTAAGAGGACACGATAAGGAAAAGGGAGAGTGATAGAGAATGAGAAAAACGGCACAAGAGCGAGTCGGACGCGCTGCTGAAATACATAGCCACGTTTACTAGCTGCCATTGTGTGCGTAGACCCGTGAGGAGAATAAGTGTGGTGTTTCACATAGAGTTCAGATCGCATTAGCAAAGCATGGATACGAGCAACTTAAGGGTCGCGCAATTGAAAGAATTGTTACGGAAGCGTCAGTTGTCCACGACGGGATGCAAGACGGAATTGATCGCCAGATTGCAAATGACGAACCCTGAAGGACAGTGGATGCGAGATTCGACTATTGTGGAAGAAAGTGCAGCGGCGTCGATTGAAGACGGAGGGGGAGGAAGACTTCCCGGCGGAGCCACGGCAAGATATGCGTGACAAAAGATACGAGACGTCGGAAGATAATACAAGAGAGCTCGAGTTTTTGAGGCGAGAGCGACGACAACTAGAAAGAGAGCTGCAGACCGCAGAGAGAGAGAACCAGTTACTGCGAAATATGGCGAGCGTCGGTGAAATTAGGCTGGAAACGCAACCGAAAATCAATGTTAGAACAGTGAGCGAGCTATTGAGTGAGTTCGACGGAACCGAGGGTCTATTCCAAAATTGGGAAAAACAACTAAAATTACTCGTGCTAACTTATCGACTGGACACGAATAATGCAAAGGTGTTGCTGGGAACGAGGCTCAAGGAAAGAGCACTAGAATGGTTCCATTCGCGCCCCGAACACATCGGATTGAGTGAGATCGGATAGACGAGATATTGACGGAAATGAAGAAGATGTTCGACCAGCGACAAAGTATATTAAAGCGGCGTAAACAACTCGAAGAGCGAGTTTGGAAGACGGCAGAGAGTTTCAGTGCATACTTCCACGAGAAAATTATTTTGGTGAACAGAGTCCCGATAGAGGAGGAAGAATTAACAGAATATCTAGTGGAAGGAATAACGAGTACGCAATTGCGTAAGCAAGCACGGCTGCTACAATTCAAGTCTAAGGCCGAGCTATTGACTGCTTTTGAAAATATTGATCTGTTGGAAATCAAGAACTGTTCAGAACAAGATTCCAAGATATGGAGCAAAGGCTCCAAGGAGGGACGACCCCAGGTGAAGAAAGAAATGTTACCGAAAAAAGAGGCATCACTGAAGAAAGAAATAGCAGAGGGTTCCAATATGCAGGCGAAAACCCGGTGCTACAATTACAGCAAATTCGGCCACATGTCCAGAGACTGTAAGCTACCGAAGCGTGAAAAAGGCGCTTGCTTTAAGTGTGGAGAGAAGGGTCATATGATTGGCAATTGTACGGGTAAAGTAAATGTAGAACAGGTTAATTTTGTGCATACCGCGGAAGCTACTAATGACTTTCAGAGTGAAGCTACTTTAAAGTTTAATAGTTCTCAAACGAAATGCGAAGTAGTAATAGATGCTTTAATTGACACAGGGAGCCCGATTAGCTTTGTAAAAGAAAAAATGATCCCTAGTTGTTTTATTGACTATACCGATAAAGAAAGGAAAGTTTGTGGAATAAATAAGAGCAGATTAAATATTATTGGCTCCACTACGGTAGATATCTCTTCTAATAAAGTAAAGGAGGTTGATGCACACGTTTATGTTGTTCCTAATGATACTATGTCACTTTCGTTGATAATAGGTAGAGATCTTTTGAAACAATTCAAATTGTGTATTGCAAGTGAGGTCAAGAGCGATGTAGAGGAAGAAGTTAATGAAATCCTGAACATAAATGCGACGGAAATGGTAGATAATGTATCCGATTCGTTAATTATTAATTCCGAAATCACACAGGATAAGCAGATAGAATTCAAGAGCATATTCGAGAAGGAGTATATAAATCCAGAGCGCCCAAAGGAACCAAAGGTAAATGCAGAACTAAAATTGGAATTGAAGGATGTACAACCTTTCCATTTTTCCCCGAGACGACTTGCCTATGTGGAAAAGGAACAATTACAGATAATATTAGACGAGTTACTAGCGAAAAGGGTAATCAGACCGAGCAATTCGGAGTATGCGTCACCAATTGTACTGGTAAGAAAGAAAAACAGAGAATATCGTTTATGTATTAACTATAGAACGTTAAATAAGTATATTGCACGTACAAATTATCCGACTCCAATAATTGAAGATCAGATTAATGTTTTACTGGGCAAAAAGTATTTTAGCATATTGGATCTTAGAGATGGGTTCTTTCATATCCGAGTAGCTGAAGAGTCGATTAAATACACGGTTTTTATAACGCCTCTAGGTCAATTCGAGTACATCAAGATGCCTTTTGGTCTAAAGTCAGCTCCGAGCAGATTCCAAAGATTCGTAAACGAAGTACTGAGTGAATTAATTAGAACAGGGGACGTAATAGTTTACATTGACGATTTCTTGATTGCAACAAAATCTCTAGAGCATCATCTCGTCATATTAAAAAGGGTATTTAAATTGTTGGTAGACAATAAGCTAAGTCTAAGGATCGACAAGTGCAAATTTATGTTTACTAGTATTGAGTATTTGGGCTACTTTATTAATTCGGAAGGTATTCGTCCAACCATTGGTGGCATTGAAGCTGTAGCGAATTTTCCTATTCCTCAGAGATAAGAAGTGTACAAAGTTTTGTAGGATTATGTTCATACTTTCGCAAATTTATTGAAGGGTTTACGATGATTGCCAAACCACTTTATGACCTACTTAAAAAGGACGCTACATTCAAGTTTACGAATATTGAACTAAGCGCGTTTGAAGAATTAAAGATAAAGTTAACTAAAGCACCCATCTTAGCGATTTACGGTCCACACGACTATACAGAGTTACATTGTGATGCGAGTAGCTATGGTTTTGGAGCTGTCCTTATTCAGCGCAAGTCTGATCTTAAATTACATCCAGTGTTTTACTTCTCTAAGCGTACCACCGAGGTGGAAAGTCGCTATCATAGTTTCGAACTAGAGACCTTGGCAATAATCTATGCGTTGAAGCGATTTAGAGTCTACTTATTGGGAATTCCTTTTAAAATATTGACTGATTGTAATGCACTTAAAATGACCTTACAAAAGAAAGATGTTAGTCCAAGAATAGGACGTTGGGCATTAGAACTACAAAGTTACAACTATACAATAGAGTATAGGTCGGGCAATCGAATGAAACATGTTGACGCGCTCAGCAGATCGTTTAACATTTGTATAGTGGAAGATAACCCATTCGAATATAATCTATCGGTTTGTCAGTCACAAAACGAAAGGATTGTTAAAATAGCTAAAGAATTAGAGCGAGCGGAAAGCCTATTTTTCGAAATGCGTAATGGGCTAGTATATAGAAAAAGAGGAAACGATGTACTTTTTTTTGTACCCGAAACGATGGAAAATAATGTATTGTTCAAATATCACGATCAAATGGATCACCTTGGAATAGAGAAAACTATGAATACGATATTAAAAAACTATTGGTTCCCAGATTTGACGCTTAAGATTAAGCGACATATTGCGCATCGTCTAAAGTGTATTGCATATTCACCGACTTCCGAGAAACCAGAAGGTGTTTTACATTCAATACCAAAAGGAAATACTCCATTCCATACATTACATATCGATCATTTAGGTCCCATGGACAAACAATGCTTAGCTAAAAGATACGTTTTCTTAGTGGTAGACGCGTTCTCTAAATATATAAAATTGTACGCCACAAAGACGACTGACACCAGCGAGGCTATAAAAGCTTTATGCAATTACTTTAGTAATTACAGTAAGCCGCGTGTAATTGTTTCCGATTGAGGTTCGTGCTTCACATCGCAGGAACTTGCGGATTTTATCAGTGATCGAGGAATTAAACATATCCTGATTGCTACCGGGTCACCACAGAGTAACAACCAAGTAGAGCGAGTGAACAGAGTGTTAGTTCCGATGTTAGGTAAAATAATGAGCAAGAAAGAAGGAAGGCACTGGTACAAATCGTTACATGAGGCCGAGTATGCCTTAAATAACTCTGCTAATAGCAGTACAGGTGAAATCCCTAGTATATTGCTTTTCGGTATAAGCCAGAGCGGGTCAATTACTAATGAGATAAAAGAATATTTAGATACAAGCGTTAGGGCCAAGTCGGAAAATTTAGTTGAGATAAGGAATAAAGTGGCGGATAGGATAACCGATGCATAGGCGTATAATGAAAAATACTTTAATAAAAGGCATAAAGTACCTACTAGTTACAAAGAAGGAGATTATGTTACGAAATTTATGTTACGAAATTTTGACAGTACAGCAGGTAGGGAGCGGTGCACTTGGACACGGTGCATTTGGACACAGCCAATCACAGCACCGTATGATTAGAGACATTTGTAGGGTCCCTTGGAACAGCGACTTGTGATTAGACTGTGTCCAATTGCCCCGTGTCCAACTAATATACACCCCAGCAGGTAGCTCTAAGAAACTAATCCCACAGTTTAAAAGACCATATGTAGTTAAAATGGTACTGCGAAATGATCACTATCTGATATCTGATATAGAAGGTTTCCAAAACACGCAAAAGAAATACCAAGGAGTGTGGGAGTCGAAAAACATGCGTTTGTGGGTAAAGCCCGATTCTGAAAATAGATAGTAAAGTATGGTTTAATTTCTAGTTGTAAGTTACTCCTAGTTTAGTGTTAAATCCGTCATTGCAAAAATGTTTATGTTAAACATCACTTTGAGTCGTGTAATTCGCCGAGAGGATCGAGGTCGATCCTAGGTCAGGATTGGCGGAAACTGTAGAATGCTTATGTTGGTCGTGACGCGGGTGCTTATTGGTGCGCAATTATACGTTACTGGGCCCAAGAGACCGTGGATTACTACGCGAGCATCGGTTTTTGTTTTTCTGGGGGGCGAGCGTCAGACTGTCTCGAACGACCGACGTGTGTAGCAGTAAAGACTTTTCTCGTCAATTATTGTCTTATTGTGTATTGCATCGGCATCCTGAGTCCCTACCTCTCCTACAGATGTATTTGTAACAATAACGTATGATACTGGATTAAAAAAAATATTTTGCAGAAATGATTGCAACTAGTCAGCTTATGTTGATTTTAAATATAATTTAGCTGTTTTATTTGATTTCTCACTATTTTCGCACCTAAAAATTTATTCAGTACTGGTCGGATGCGAATTCGAGACCTCACATACCTCCAGGTTCCTAGTCTACATTGGCTACTGCGCTATTTCCTTAACTGATACTAAGTATATTCTATTATTCCCATATGCAGCCGAAGCACTAATTATAATTTTCTTATATTATTTATAACCACAAAAATAAACTATTTATAATTCTAATATTTCATATAATAAAAGAATAGTTAAAAATACAATATTTATGTAAAATATGTATTATAAAAAAATATGTATGTAAAATATGTTTAGCTAGATTTAGCATAAAATATTTATGTAAAATATGTTTAGCTAGATTTAGTATAAAATATTTATGTAAAATATGTTTAGCTAGGTGTTAACATTACAAAACATTACAATTTAAAAGACATTTAAAGAAACATTTTTAAAAGGTTAAAAATGATAAGTTCTCTTTTTTCATTAAAAAGAAGTTTTTTTAACATTCTTTAATGTTTGGAAAAATGTTGTTATTTTTAATATTTAATAAACGCTTATTATAATATTAGGTAAAGTAAAAAGTTCTGAGCGTTTTTTCGCTTTATTTCGACGATGAAATTAACATAGTTAGGATTATCCGATTTCGATCAAATATGCGCCGTTTTGTTCGATAACTTTTGTCCATTTTGAAGGCAATTTCATAATTCCGCGATTGAAGAAGTCCTCGTCCCTATTGGTAAAAAACTTGACCAGCTCATTTTCACAAGCCTCTCTTGAGGCCAGTTTTGTACCATCAAGAAAATTTTGCAAATGCTTGAAAAGGTGATAATCGCTTGGTGCCAAGTCTGGACTATACGGCGGGTGCAATAGAACCTCCCATCCAAGCTCTCGGAGCTTCT
>NW_022639562.1:1044454-1044940 GCF_010583005.1 Odontomachus brunneus
TGTATACATCGTGAGATATGGCTCACTAAAGACATCTAGCGGAAAACGCTCAGAACTTTTTACTTCACCTAATATTTAGAAAGTATTTTTAAATGTTAAATGTTAACATTTAGAAAAGCGTTTTTTAAATGTTAAAATACATATTTATTAAATATTAAAAAACAAAACATTCTTCCAAACGTTAAAAAACGTTATTTTAATGAAAAAAGGAGAACTTATATTAAGTGATTTAAATTAAACGTTTTATATTTTAATTACTCCAGCAAAATTTCCCTAACATTCCAGACAACATAATGTCTAAAATCGGGACATAATACGTCTTAAAGATCATCTTTAAGATGTCCCTTACGGAAAAAAAAAACTATTAAGCGCGCAATACTTAGTATTGATTAACACTAAATTAGCCAATACTTTTTTGGGCAATACTTAGTATTGATGAATACTAAGTATTCATTATTTTTGACGTTTTAAAAATGTCTTCAAATT
>NW_022639562.1:1044950-1048558 GCF_010583005.1 Odontomachus brunneus
AGGAGAACTTATATTAAGTGATTTAAATTAAACGTTTTATATTTTAATTACTCCAGCAAAATTTCCCTAACATTCCAGACAACATAATGTCTAAAATCGGGACATAATACGTCTTAAAGATCATCTTTAAGATGTCCCTTACGGAAAAAAAAAACTATTAAGCGCGCAATACTTAGTATTGATTAACACTAAATTAGCCAATACTTTTTTGGGCAATACTTAGTATTGATGAATACTAAGTATTCATTATTTTTGACGTTTTAAAAATGTCTTCAAATTTTTTTTAACTGTTTTTTTTTAATATTGTTGCTCATTGAATAACAGAAATAACTATTATAGTAAATAAGTAAAAAATTATATTATATTCGTAATATTTTTTAAATATTGCTATAATATTGCTAAAGTAATATTTCAAATTAATATCATTACAATGTCTCTGCAACATTATACTGCAATATGCAATGTTGCAACGTTATTATTATATGAAAATATATCTATAAGAATAGCAAACTTATGTTTTTATTCGAAAAAGAAATTCGTCTATAATATGGTAAATTAAATGTTATCATAACGTCATTTTGTGTAAAGTCATTTTGACGTCTTAAAACATGATGTTGAATATTCGTCCTTAAAGGACAAATGACGTTACTGACCAATAATGATAATATATTGACACAAAAATAACAGGTTGCTGCCTAAGTGATCTATACCAGTATATATAAAAAGTTACTGTTAGTAAAATTATTAATAAAAATATTAACTTGATTACTATAGTAGCCGTATATTCCATATAAATAAATCCATATAAATGTTAATAAATAAATTAAGTGATTTAAATTAAAACGTTTTATATTTTAATTACTTCAGCAAAATTTCCTTAACATTCCAGACAACATAATGTCTAAAATCGGGACATAAGACGTCTTAAAGATCATCTTTAAGATGTCCCTTACGGAAAAAAAAAACTATTAAGCGCGCAATACTTAGTATTGATTAATACTAAATTAGCCAATACTTTTTTGGGCAATACTTAGTATTGATGAATATTAAGTATTCATGAATACTGAAAAATAGTGCGCAAGTATTCATGAATACTGAAAAATATTGAGGGCGCAATACTTAATATTGGTTAATACTAAATTGGCCAATACTTTTTTGGAAAATATTTAATATTGATGAGTACTAAAAGCATATACGTGGAATATTGTTAAAATATACTATCCCTCACAAAACATTAATATTGATTTTAAATAAAATATAGCTCTTCTATTTGATTTCTCACTATTTTCATACCTGAAAATGTACTCAGTACTAGTCGGACGCGAACTCGAGACCTCAAATACCTTCAGGTTCCTAGTCTATCATCTTGGCTGCTGCGCTATTTCTTCAACTGATACTAAACGTTTTTCATTATCCCCATATGTCGAAACAGTAATTATAATTTTCTTATAACATTATTTAGTATAACCACAAAAATAAACTATTTAGCTCAAATATTTCATATAATGAAAAAGAAGTCAGAAATATATACATAAAATATTTATATAACATATGTTTATCTAAATGTTAACATTACAAAACATTACAATTTAAAAAAATATTTAAAGAAACATTTTTAAAACGTTAAAAATAATGTAATAAATAGTTTTTTTTTATTAAAAAAACGTTTTTTAACGTTTGAAAAAATGTTTTGTTTTCTAATATTTAATAAACGTTTATTTTAACATCTAGAAAATATTTTTTTAAATGTTAAATGTTAACACTTAGATAAATATTTTTTAAATATTAAAATAAATATTTATTAAATATTAAAAAAACAAAACATTCTTCCAAACGTTAAAAAAACGTTTTTTTAATGAAAAAAGAAAACTTACTCCATTATTTTTAACGTTTCCAAAATGTTCTTTTAAATGTTATTAAATGTTTTATAAATATTGTTTGATATAATGAATATTTAAGTATTGACCAATACTAACTCTCAATACTCAGTATTCACCAATACTTAACTCATTCAATACTTCAGTATTGACAAATACTAACTCTGAATACTCAGCATTACAACTTGAATACTAAGTATTACAACTTCAATACTTAGTATTGAGTCTCAATAGTTTTTTTCCGTAAGGGGTCCTTCAGACGATTTACGTATAAATGTCTTTAAGGCATTAATCTTTAAGACGTCTTATGTCCCAATTTTAGATATTATGTTGTCTGGGATTATTTTTACATATATGTAACTATTTTGTGATATAACTGTGACATATCATTTCATATTATTTCATATTATTTCATATTATACTGATGTCACTGCAACATTGCGTCTATGATGAAAATAGCACGTCATTGCGATATTATTATGACATAACTTGAACATCACAGAGTATAGATAACGATGACATTACTGTGACCTTCTAATAACACCACAATGACGTCACAATTTTTCTGTGACATTGTGACTCTATTGTGACTCTGTTGTGAGTCTATTGTAATGTCACTGTCACATTTTGTGCTATGTGGGTATCGTTACAGTTACTTTCTTTGGCAACTATAACGGTAACGGCGTTACATTTTCTGATCAGTAACTGTAACAGTAACGTTGTTACATTTACCCAGTAACGGTAACGATTAATTCGTTACTCTAATAGTTATTTTTTTGTTTTAAATCTATTAAATTAGGTCTATACATAAGCTAGTAGCAATAAGCAAAATGACCATAATCCATCCTCAATCTAGGAGATTGCAATCATGACTGTGATTGATCACTTTGCTTATCCCTTATAGAAATATCATACTAAGAAATACTGAAAAATTATTAGTGATTAAATATTACTAGTAATTAAGTAATTTTTTGGCCAATATTTAATATCTGGTGAATACTGATAATAAAATCACTGTTAAATATTGATAGTAATCAAATACTGAGAATTATTATGCGAAGGTGAAAAATGAGAAAATCATAAGGTTTACAAAAATATACTTATATTCCTAATTTTCTCATGTCTCATAAATTACTAAATATCGAAGGTTGTCAACACACTCTAAACTTTCGTGAATCCTCCTGCGATAATTTCGATCCCAAGCGGTATACCACCGGTCACCAATCCATGTCCTGACTCCGTTAAAGTGTTGCTAAACCTGACGATCGAGCGGCACGCGGCAATTCCCAATGACTCCAACGATATTCTTACGATTAATACATATATAATGTATTCTTATAGTGTTCACAGTATATTATAATATACCTAGCAAACACCAAATAATAGTTACATAATTTTTACTTATTGTTTATTGGATAATTTGCTGGTAGATATTGAAACAATGCAACATTCGATATGCGATGAATATTGATGTAATGTAGTAAACCAGTGATAATTACTTTTACATTTTTAACAAAATGTTATAATGATTAATCCAACAAAAAGAATTAAAAAATCCAAAAAAATCCAAATTAAACAAATGGTATTACTAAATTTTGAGAGAAACTTTTAAAAAATATTATTTAAAACAATAGTGTTGTTTCATCAAATGACATGGTTTCCTTGAACGAAATAAAAGTTTTATTTTCATCATTTTAAAAAATGATATTTCGTTTAAGAATATAATATTTT
>NW_022639562.1:1048641-1048839 GCF_010583005.1 Odontomachus brunneus
TTTTTTCATGTGCAATATTTATAGAAATATTTACAAAATATTAATTTTTTGCTTACAATAAATATTATATAAAATATTTAGATATTTAGATATTTCTATATTTTAATAATATTTTGAATATAGATTGTCATAATTTTTCCTCTCTTTATGTGTGTATATATATATATATATATATATATATATATATATATATATATA
>NW_022639562.1:1049128-1049324 GCF_010583005.1 Odontomachus brunneus
GTAAATATCTACAAAATTATTGGTTTCAATAATTTTTTACTTGAATTCTATCAACTTTACCGAAAAATATCAAAAGGTAAAAATTATTTATTTTTTCTCATAGAACTCTGAGAATTTTTTCAAAATCTTATATTAATTTTTTAGTACTGCATTTTCTTGCATTTTCTTGATGTACTAAAAAGTTAACACAAAATTC
>NW_022639562.1:1049481-1050239 GCF_010583005.1 Odontomachus brunneus
AAAATAGAGGTCGTATAAAAAATTCTTTCAAACAAAAGTTGTTTGCTTTTTCACATAGAATAAAATGCCGTAATAAAAAATATGTATTTCTATCTAAAAAAGCAAAGTTGTCCTTGTCCTGACCATGGCGACGTCATCTTAGGTCAAATAACTACTGTCATTAAATGCGACCTTTTAAGCCTTACAACTTTTATTGGAAACATTTTTCTCTAAAATGCTCCCCCGCCCAGTTTTCTTGCCGTTTCCGAACTTATGGTACACACTGTATATATATATATATATATATATATATATATATATATATATACATAAAGAGAAAAAAAATTATGAAAATCTATATTCAAAATATTATTAAAATATAGAAATATCTAAATATCTAAATATTTTATATATTTATTGTAAAGAAAAAATTAATATTTTGTAAATATTTCTATAAATATTGCACATGAAAAAAATAAATATAATTAGTACTAATTATTAAATTAATAAAGAAATAAGAAAATCGAAATTTAAATTGGTAAAGTATATTAGAAAAAAATTCTTTAAATTAAAGAAATATATTTTGGTACATATATTATTGTTTTAAATAATATTTTTTAAAAGTTTCTCTCAAAATTTAGTAATACAATTTGTTTAATTTGGATTTTCTTGGATTTTTTAATTCTTTTTGTTGGATTAATCATTATAACATTTTGTTAAAAATGTAAAAGTAATTATCACTGGTTTACTACATTACATCAATATTCATCGCATATCGA
>NW_022639562.1:1050433-1052213 GCF_010583005.1 Odontomachus brunneus
ATATATATATATATATATATATATATATATATATATATATAATATTATATAATATTTATATAATATTTTAAAAAAGTAATTCAAAATAAATATTTATAAATATTTATCTAATAACTTACTAATATTGTATGCTGTCTGGGTTAATACTTTAAATCTTAACAGTACTTTGCGTAAGTATTTCATCACTTAGCAAAGTATTATATATTAGTATTTAAATGTTGAAAATTTTATGCGTAAGTATTTTATCACTGGACGAAGTATTACATATCAATATTTAAGTATTGAAATCAATCATAAGGTAGGATTTGTAACATTAAATATTGTAATACTTGAGTACTAAAAGCTTTATTTGAATCACAGAATATTACTATATACTGTACTTTTAATACTGAAAATAAGTAATTAATCAATGATTCTTAGTATGATAATTCTATAAGGTATGTCTTAAGCCTATGTCTCGGGTTTTGTACACTGGACGTGATTAGCGACGAGCGATGAGTAATATCCAATGAGAGCTCTTATTTCTTCTTAAAGCAGAGTTCTGATTGGATATCGCTCGTCGTTAATCGCTAATGGTCTTACAGACCAGCGCGATGCACGACGCGATACGCGATATGTGACGAGCGATATCCAATTAGATATATCAGATATACAGGTGTCTCGTCACTACCACATTATCTTTTAAGGGCTGATTCCTGAAGTAATTTGAATAAGAAAATCCTAATACAAAAAAGCGAGGCTATAATACTTTTCAAATTACAAACGATTAAACTGAACCAATTATACTGGCACTATGCGCGCTCAAGGACGATACAGCACACCGTGGTATAGGTACATGCACATGTCGTCCCTTTTCCAAATATTGATACGGAAATTCCATACATACAACAATATATGTAATAATAATCTGCCTTTTCTATCATTTAAATAAACATATCACAAATAATAACAATCTCGTCAAAATGTTATGAACAAAATATCACACTATACATTTATGAGAATCAGTAACCTTTATAGAAATATCATACTAAAAAATACTGAAAAATTATTAGTGATTAAATATTACCAGTAATTCAGTAATTTTTTGGCCAATACTTAATTTCTGGTGAATACTGATAATAAAATCACTGTTAAATATTGATAATTAATCAAATACTGAGAATTATTATGCGAAGGTGAAAAATGAGAAAATCATAATGTTTACAAAAATATACTTATCGAAGGTTGTCAACACATTCCAAACTTTCGTAAATCGTCCTACGATAATTTCGATCCCAAGCTGTATATCACCGCTCACCAATCCATGCCCTGACTCCGTTAAAGTGTTGCTAAACCTGACGATCGAGCGGCACGCGGCGATTCCCAATGACTCCAACGATATTCTTACGATATTAATGCATATACAATGTATTCTTATAGTGTTCACAGTATATTATAATATACCTAGCAAACATCAAATAATAGTTACATAATTTTTACTTGTTGTTTATTGGATAATTTGCTGATAGATATTGAAACAATGCAACATTCGATATGCGACGAATATTGATGTAATGTAGTGAACCAGTGATAATTACTTTTACATTTTTAACAAAATGTTATAATGATTAATCCAACAAAAAAATTAAAAATATTCCAAGAAAATCCAAATTAAACAAATCGAATTACTAAATTTTGAAAACAACTTTTAAAAAATTAAATATTATTAATTAAATATTATTTAAAACAATAGTGTTGTTTCATCAAATGACATGGTTTCCTTGAACGAAATAAAAGTTTT
>NW_022639562.1:1054235-1054476 GCF_010583005.1 Odontomachus brunneus
AAATTAATGTCACTGCAAAATCTCTGCAACATTGCATTGCAATATGCAATCTTGCAACGTTGTAGCAATGTTGCTGCAAGCTTCTGTGCTATATGGGCATTGCTGACATTCGAGCCTGAGACCTCTCCCAGGTAGCAGACACGTAAAAATGACATCCAAATCTAAGTAAGTTCAGGATAAAAAATAACCAAGGAATGATCAAAAATATCGTGAGAATATCGTCAAAATGATAGTCTAATAT
>NW_022639562.1:1054633-1054846 GCF_010583005.1 Odontomachus brunneus
ATAGTCTAATGTCACAGACCGATGACGACATTTTAGACGACTTAATGACGTTTTATGACGTCTTTAAACGTCAATAATACGTTTTTAAGACGTTATAAGAAACGTCATTAAAATGTCACAAAAAGACGTTTTAAAGACGTCGTTATTTAGTCACTTGACGTCATTCGACCAGTTATGACCAGTTTTTTACGTTATTTTGACGTGAGTCTGTTA
>NW_022639562.1:1054984-1055194 GCF_010583005.1 Odontomachus brunneus
GATTCTTGTGTCGTTCACCTTACCTACTGCATCACTGTCACTTTGATTGAGAGACGCTTTATATTGTGTACATATGGTATATCCATATACAAAAGCACATGATTTATTTAAAAGTAGAGAATAGATTCTTTTAAAATATATATTTTAAAAAGTATGTAGAAAGTATATTTAAAAAATATTTACATGCTTTAAAAGTAAGTAAAATAAATT
>NW_022639562.1:1056565-1062847 GCF_010583005.1 Odontomachus brunneus
TATATATATATATATATATATATATATATATATATATATTTATATAAAAAATATTTATATAATATTTTAAAAGAATAATTCAAAATAAATATTTATAAATATTTATCTAATAACTTACTAATATTGTATGCTGTCTGGGTTAATACTTTAAATCTTAACAATACTTTGCGTAAGTATTTCATCACTTAGCAAAGTATTATATATTAGTATTTAAATATTGACAATGTTCTGCGTAAGTATTTTATCACTGGACGAAGTATTACATATGAATATTTAAGTATTGAAATCAATCATAAGGTAGGATTTGTAACATTGAATATTGAAATACTTGAGTACTAAAAGTTGTATTTGAATCACAGAATATTACTAAATACTATACTTTTAATACTGAAAATAAGTAATTAATCAATGATTCTTAGTATGATATTTCTATAAGGGAAGCTGTCACACATTTGACGTTTCTTTCAGGGATTTACAACTAATTTTATATCTTATACAAATTCTCACTTATATCCATATACCTGTACCATTGTGTGTTGTACCGTACCTGAGCGCGCGTATTAATATAATTAGTCAACTTTAATCGTTTATAATTTGAAAAATATTATAGCCGTGACATTTTTGAATAAGAATTTTTTTCTTTAAATTACCTCAGGAATCCGTCCTTAAGAGATAATGCGATAGTGGCGGGACACCATGTATATCAGATATATCTATATCTCAATTTATTCTGTCTCATATCTATATTCCACATAAATCTCTCTCTCCCTCCCTTTCTCGTCCATTTTCCCTTATCAAACTTATAATTAGTCTTATTTTAGCATTTAAAAAAGTAACGAAAAAGTAACGATTCGTTACTTTTTAAATAACGGTAATTGTAACGAGTTACTTTTTAAAATTTATAACGAGTAATTGTAACGAGTTACATTTTAAAGAAAATAATGGTAACGATAACGAGTTACTTTTATAAAGTAACGTTACCAACCCTTGATATATCTATTAGACACATCTAAAAGATTTCATTTCTATCTAAATGCGTCTATATTCCTATCTTAGACAGTCGAATAGACGTCTTCTAGACGTCTATCCGATATCGCGTTTCTCCCTAGATATGTATTCTTTAAAATGAATTCTCTAGGAACTTCTGTTCATCTCTATATTGGTATATAGTTATGCTATATTGGTATAGGCGCTATATTGGTTATGCTGTAAGACATAACCATGTAAGAGGCTGTATTGTAATGTGTATTTATAATATATATGTTTATATGTGTGTATATACAATATATATTTTTATCTTTAAAATAATAAAAGGTATGTTATCTGAACAGCTGAAAAATAAGATACTGATAATAGGAGATACGAATGAGAGACAAACGGGACAATCGAAAAACATTGTAATACAATTTTGCAAAACAAAAAGTGCGTAAAAAAATTTGTTTTATAAAGGAGTAAGCATATATAATGCCGTATCAACAGATTTAAAGTTGTGATAAGATTGTAACATTTAAGCAAATGCTAAAAGAATATATTAACAGCGTATATTATATCTAAAAGAATATATTATATCTATTCTATTTAGATTGTAAGAAACTTGATGTAAAAGCTAATAAGCTAATAAAGCTAATAGCTAATAAAATTATAGCTAATAAAGATCATTCATTTATTATTAATTAAATATCACACTCTCTCTCCCCCCTCCCTCTTCCCCTCTTTCTCTCAACCTCAATCCCTCTCTAATATATATATATATATATATATATATATATATATATATATATATATATCTCTTTTTTTTTAATATACCTAATAGTAGATAAATCTACTAAAAGTAAACTTTACAAATTATATATTACCCAGTAAACACAGTTTCTAACAGTAATATAACTTAGAAGTTAAAAGTAATATTACATCTGTTACATTCTATACAACATAACAGTAATATAACATGTTATTTATAAATAATATTGAGACGGTTACATTTATATTACATATTGGTTATATAAAACTTTATATTCAGGTCATATAAGATAAAAAGTTTTATAATATTACGACAATGTAATTTACAACATATTGGTAATATTACAAATGTTACTTGCAAACTCGTTGACGTTATATAAATTTTTACCCAGTATGTATAACAACATTAACCTAACCCTATCTGAATCTGTTCAATTCTTGAAACTGTTCCTGAAACTCCAAAATTCTACTAATCTAAACCTTTCGTCTCCTATAGCGTAAAACCTGCTTATTAGACTTTTGGTGAAAGGGCCACTGAGAAAAGGCTTGCAACCACGGAAAGAGAGAGAGAGAGAGGTGTGACAGTTTTTATAACCTAGCGTGTTGTGAACTGTAAACTAATATCGCGTTTTGGGGAGCAGAACGACGAGTTAGCGTAATAAACAAAAGTTGTTTCTTTGCAAAAAAACACGTCGATTTGGCCTATTTTTATCGAAATCGGAGGTGAGACCTGAACTGAATAATTACCAATGTTATTTAAATAATTTTACTTTATTTATGATTTATTTCATTAAATATAAAAATTTATTTTATTTTGTTTAGGTTAGGTGGTAGCACATTAAACATGCCAAGAGAGCTGCAATATTTATCTAAAAGACGAAAAAATCAGCTAATACGTCAGAGAATTGAATCCCACGGAAATCTGGATATGTTTGGTAGTGGTCCTTCTTCAGATTGTACATTACATGCAGTCTATAAGGATACTTCAAACACTACAACTCATTCAACATCAGTTAATGTTATTAATGACGACTTAACCATTGGTGATAACACTCAACTTTTCCGCTCTTCGAGTTTGGAATCTTCATCTTCCACTTTATGTACTTCACCTATACTTTGGAATTATGGAGAAGATGTGGTGCAGAATGACATGGAGCAACATACTATCAATTCAGGTTCTAATTTCTCCGTAGAGATTTATGATGTAAAAAACATAGATAATACTTTTGATTTCAATGAAAGAAGTAAAAATAAAAATAGTTTAGAAAATAGGTTACGATCTTGGGTTAATGCAGAGAGGATTGCGCACGGTTCTGTGACGAAACTATTAAAAATGTTGCGTGATTGTGGATATGAATCATTGCCTAAGGACGTCCGGACTTTAATGCATACACCCCGAAGTGGTATAAGTGAAATTATGAAAACATTTAATAACGGAGTCTATGTTCATTTTGGACTTGTTAACAATCTTCAGCGATCAATTGGAAAGCATTTGGAAGAAGTTCCAAAATCTGTTAAATTATTAATTAATTGTGATGGAATGTCTTTGTCAAAAAGCTCGGGAAGTCAATTTTGGCCTATTTTGGTATCAATTCAAGCAGATGTTTATACTGAACCTTTCGCTGTAGGAATTTATCATGGCTATTCGAAACCGGAAAATGCAAATGAATTTGTACGACCTTTTATTAATGAAATTATAAAAATTGAACAGAATGGTTTTTTTTATGGTGGAAAAAAATGTGTACTTGAAATTGCAGGCATTGTTTGTGATGCTCCGGCAATGTCATTTTTGATGTGTACAAAAAGCCATTCTGGTTATTTTTGCTGTCATAAATGTACTCAGGAAGGAGAATATATTAAATCAGTAGTTTTCCCAGAAATAAATTTTACTATGAGAACTGACAAATCTTTCCGTAATAAGGAACAAGATGAACACCATACAGGTGATACAATTTTACAAAAACTAAATATTGATATGGTTTCTCAAGTTGCAATTGACTACATGCACTTAGTGTGTTTAGGAGTTATGAAACGTCTTCTCCTTTTCTGGATTAGAGGACCGAAGAATTGTCGTTTGAGCAAAAATAATCAAAAATATCTATCTGATACAATTGTAGCGACGAAATGTTCAATTCCATCTGAATTTTCAAGATTACCTCGCAGTTTAGCAGAAGTCGATAAGTGGAAAGCCACGGAATTTCGATTATTTTTGCTTTATATAGGTCCAGTGATTTTGAAGCCATTAATGTCCTCTGTATATTATACTCATTTCCTTACATTGAGTATCGCAATAAGGTTATTATGTGATCCAAATGTATGTATGACATTGAATGAATATTCTGATCAGTTATTAAAATATTTTGTTAATAAATATAAAACTTTGTACGGACGACAATACATGTCATATAATATCCACAATTTATTACACTTGGCCAATGATGTTAAAACTTTTGGCCCATTGGATAAATTTAGTTGCTTTAAATTTGAAAATTATTTGAGAAAAGTACGAGACAAAATGCAACATTCTCCAAAGCCATTGCAACAAATATATAATAGATTACATGAAGAAAATGAAATACCTGTTTTAAAAGAACCAAATTCGTATCCAATTATACATTATGCAAAGTCAGGATCGCATATTAACTCTGTTGAATTGAAAGAATTTACAATTACCGATAAACATCCGAATAATTGCTGTTTACTAAAAAATGAAGCAATATTATTTGTAAGAAAAATTATTTATGACAATGAACTGTATATTATTGGTGATGAATTTCGCACAGTTAAATCGTTATTTGACAAACCGTGTAACTCCTTAAAACTTAATATTAGTGAACTTGATATTTCTCCAAGTGATGAAAATGTTAGAATTCCACTCTCCAACGTTAAAACTAAATGTATAAAATGTATTTATTCTCGACGAGAATCTCCAGTAATTATCCCATTGCTCCATCATCTAAATTAATATTATATATAGCAAGCAAATAATATAATTACACAAACAGTTTATTATTTCATATTAATAACATTTTGTAATAAAAATAATGAACAACGTATATACGACATATATTTTATAATCCCAATCAGGAAAAGATTTAAAAACATATTAAAAAAATCTTTTAAAAATCATTGTTAAAACGTAAAAAATAATGATATAAGTTAACTTTTTTCCCTTTAAAAACGTTGTTATAGTTTATTATTTCATGTTAATAGGCTCGAAGGTGCAACGCTGATGTACACTAGTGCACATTAAAACCGTTTCGTAAAAAGGTGCATTTCAGGCTACGTTCCGAAATTCACTGCCAGTACTGAAATAGTACAATATACGTGACATAAACTATACATTTTCAGGACTGGCTGTGAATATCGGAACACAGCCTCAGTAAAGCACATTGTTTTATCTTTGTCGCCAAATTGCAAGTTATACAGAAAAATTATTCTCCTGTTGCTGTTACCAGTCCAACCCAAGGTAATTATTTATTTCTTAAGGTTCCGGAAAAATTGCCTCGTCTGTTCTTGTTTGGCAAGCGAGAAATCGCATGCAAAAATTATATATACTGCGTTACATAAAAAAATATATTCATAAAACAACACATGTGATCGATTCACCAAACTTGTACAATTGTCCAAAAACTTTCCTTTTCTTGTACAAGCAATAAATTACCGTTATTAAATTAATGCTTCACACACCTAACCTTTTAATAAATTTTTCTGTTTTCTGTTACATAGCTATTTTACGTGTAGCTGTTTTATGGCTATTTATTGCTTGTTACAACAAAAGGAAAGTTTTCGGAAGAATTTACACATTTGCTGAATTGATTGTCATGCGATTTCTCGCTTGCCAAACAAGAACAGATGAGACGATTACGCCACAGCATTAATGTTTTTCATAATTATTGTGTATATTATTCCAATGTTCTTACAAATATGCAATTTAAGATGTGTTAATAGAAAATGCAATTTAAGATGTGCAAATAGAAGTTAATTATACATTATATTTATGAAGAATAAAATAAATCTTACAATTCTGCTATGGATGATATCTGATACAGTTATTCTTATTTTGTTTGTAGTAGAATGGCTTATGTAGTTGTTTGTTTTGCCGACAACTCCGTGTCAGAAGTGCCGACAAATTGGTTATATGAATATGAAGGGGATACTATGTGCTGGTGGCCGCCACCTTCTATAAAAAATACATCAATGTTGATCTCAAAATGTGTGGATCCTGACAAGAAATCATGGAACTTAATGTCAGTGACAGTGCAAAAATACTTTGGTAAGAAAAACCTTAGCTTGTTAATATATGTGTGGTGTATGTGGATACTATTTCTGTTTTTTTTCCTTTTATAGTCTCATTAGAGAAAGCGAGAGACGCTGCAGCTAATGATAATTATATATCAACGGATGATCAATGCTTGGGTAAAGGTCATCGTAAAAAGATATCCAATACCTTGATTCATTCAGATGCAGATGAAGAAAGAAACCATGATAAAAAGAGTTATAGGACCTCTAAGAATAACCCAAAAGTTTACAATAGAAAGA
>NW_022639562.1:1062857-1064909 GCF_010583005.1 Odontomachus brunneus
TATACTATGCTGACATCCCACACAGCAGGAATGTCCTAAATATATCATAAGGATATCTTGAAGATATCACATATCCCAAATATATCTTTAGGATATCCCTATGATATATTTTGGACACCTCTGCTGTGTGGGATAATATTAGCAAAATATTATTTATTGTTTATATTACTCTTTACATTACTGTAGTGTGCATAGAAATTAAGTTTTATTATGATATGATGTCAAATGTCCTGCAAAAGTCGATAAAAATATGCATAAAAAAGGAAAAATTTAATTATTATTTTTGTGTCAACAAAAAGCAAATTGTAATTAAATATAGAATGATGTTATATTATATCGACGGAAAAAATCGTTAAGTTTTAGGTTTATCAGGAATCATTCTGTGTTGGAAAAAACATGATCAATATATAATATGCATTGCCATCTTGGGTAATAACAAAAACACAGCAAAAATGTCTCATGATCTGCTCTCAACCCTTATAGAAAAGTATCACTGGCTGTGATAAATTGGCCAGTAATAAATAGTAATTTTATTACTCGTACGAGTAATAAAATTATTGAAGATAGTAATTATCACTGGCCAAATTATTACTTATCAGTAGTACATTTCTATAAAGGAAGAAGTGGTAATAGATTCATATGATAAGTCATATTCTATTCTTGTTGTGTATACTGTCATCAGCTAAGACATATTATGACGGCTTTTGCTATGTTTTTACTGTTACGAACTCATAATGTCATTTTTTAGATAGATAGAAGTGTCATTTTATAGGTACATCTTCTTAGTTAAACCTATTTGGCGAATATTTTATGCGTTTATTTTTTCGCTTCTTGTATCATTGATCAAAATAAGTGCAATGAGACAAACAGTTTTAAGTTAAATTTTACGATAAATACGTAATATAATACGCAACGAAAATACCAAGAAGGATGTTTGTCATATTTTTCTAAATAAGTAAGTGTTTCACTGCTAAATTAAATAAAAAATTCTCCTATATATATTCAATTAAATCCAATATGCGTTGCATCTGCTAATATACCAAGTCTCTCAACTTTTTTATTAAGCATAATAAATAAAAGCATGTAAATACGAGTGCATGTATAAACAACAATATAGTCAATAAATTTAATTAATTAATGAGTAGAGAAAAGATAATAGGACATAGTAACTATTAATTACATGCTGCAAATCTGGTCCCCATCGCATATGTCAACCAACAAACACACAATGTACACAAATACACACTGTCTCAAATCACTATAATAAAATTAAAATTTAAGTGATAAAGTCGTAAGTTATAATGTACGTAGAATTCGAAAAATTTATTCATTTAATTTATAATAAATTGTTATGACGACACGCCCGGACGAACATACGCAGACTCGCGACAGGAGCTGTCTGAGCTGAGAGGACGACCGGGCGAATGGATGTGCGCGCATTTTCTTATTGATCCGTTTGGAAAGCTCGTGTGATACTGCGCATTAGTATCTTTCTCAATTGTCTCTATATAATGTATCCATGACTTGAGAAAATAATAAAATTAAGAGACTAAAAAATGTAGAGAAGGAGAGAGAGAGAGAGAGAGAGAGAGAGAGAGAGAGAGAGAGAAGGGGGAAGGAGAGATACGAGAGGAGGACGGCTATTCATATATACAGGGTGTTCATTTTAAAACTTCTCATCTCAATATTTTTAAAAATAAATGTTCTATGAAAAAAGATTTAATACAAAAGTTTTAGGATTTTGAAGGGGCATAACAGCCCACATAGCACGTAATATTGCAGAAATATTGCAGTGATATCCCATATAGAACATTACAGCTAATATATGTATATTAGAGAGCTAGAGTTGATATGTATATATTTATTAGATGATCTGTTAAATATCTATATATGGTGAAAATGTCCGCCTTGTATACAGATACTGTATGTATAATAGAAGTGATGTGATAGATGTCTATATATCTATTAGATAGCTATTTACGTAAATATCTACTAAAAACAAGAACATTATATATATATATATATATATATATATATATATATATATATATA
>NW_022639562.1:1065874-1066410 GCF_010583005.1 Odontomachus brunneus
CTCTCGAGATGTGCTATAAGAATATGCAATGAAAAATGGGGTGTTCCATTTAAAAAAATTAATGTGACCTTGACCTGACCTTCGCTACGCAACCCAAGGTCAAACTGATGTGATCAGTAAATACATCTTTTTAAACGCCACAACTTTTATCTGAAACATTTTTTTCTAAAATGCTTAGTTTTCGAGATATTTCACCGGTCCGGGACTTTTTAAACACCCTGTATACATATTAACTCTAGCTCTCTTCTAAAATATACATCTATTTAGATGTAACTGTTCTATGTGGGTATATATCGAAGGTTGTCACACATTCCAAACTTTCATGAATCCTCCTGCGATAATTTCGATCCCAAGCGGTAGAGAAAAACACCGCGGCACCCCACCATCCATGTCCTGACCTCACTAAACTGTTGCTTAACGTGACGGATCGAGCGCGCACGCGGTGACTCTGATGACTCCAACGATGTTCTTACAATTTATGCTTATATAATGTATCCTTATAGTGTTCACAGTATATTATAACATACCTAGCAAAC
>NW_022639562.1:1066568-1066731 GCF_010583005.1 Odontomachus brunneus
AAAAAAAAAATTAAAAAATCCAAGAAAATCCAAATTAAACAAATCAAGTAATTTTAGTAATTAAACAATTACTAAATTTTGAGAGAAACTTTTAAAAAATATTATTTAAAACAATAGTGTTGTTTCATCAAATGACATGGTTTCCTTGAACGAAATAAAAGCT
>NW_022639562.1:1070374-1071212 GCF_010583005.1 Odontomachus brunneus
TTTAATGTAAAGAAACAATTAATACAAGTCTTCTATAAATATCACGTACGTTTAGGTCCTCAGTTCGTATATTCTTCAGTGTAAAAAAGGAGGACAGGACAGAACACAACATAAATGTTGCATATTTCGCGTAAAGCAAAGTAAGAAGTCAATGAAATCAAGAAACTGTAGACCCCTTTATTATTGGACCGCCTCCATATCTATTACCTTAAGAAGCAAGAAAAAGTCTCTTAAAAAAAAACTTGCTTTAATTGGAAACTTGTATTAATTGTTTCAAACTTACATAACACGAACCAACGAAAAATCGGCTCTTACATGTCTACTGTTTATATTTAGAATTAAATTAATAAAAAAGAAGTTTGTACGACATTTTCCGCGGTGCTACGGCATTAAACCATACTTTATATACTAAACATTAAACAATACTTTATATAATCATAAAACCATAAATCATAAAATCATTATATAAAACCATTAAACAATACTTTATATATAATCATATATAATTCTGCAGAATTATATATGATTATATATAAAATATTTTTTAACAAAGCATCTAAGTCACTTATGCATTTTTAATCACTTATCGTCACAAATACACATACATGATGCGCAAAATGCGATCAACAAGTTTCTTGTGATGCGCATCGAGTAACATTAATACTGACAGTAACTGATTAAAAATGCATAGATAACTTTGAGACGCCGTAACTCCGCGGAAGGAAATCGTGCACTTCATTTTTATTCTTTTTTTATTTGCAAGAAAACGATATTTCATGAAATTTACTAAAAAAAACTTAAAATGTAGTTTCCACTAAAAATATGTAGTTTCCACTAA
>NW_022639562.1:1076341-1084914 GCF_010583005.1 Odontomachus brunneus
AATTTCGTCGATTACAGCGCCATCTATCATGAATCGAGAAAAATGTTTCAGACAAATTGTATGTGTTTTTAGCCAAAGATTCCGAATATGCAATAAAAAATAGGGGTTCCCATTTAAGATTTCAAACTTGCCCCCCCTCACCGCCCAGGGGGAGGGATGGGGGGGCTAATTTTAACGTCATTGTACGTCCCCCTCGAAATGACGAAATTTTGATTCTAAACATTTTTTCGTAGTGTGCTTATTTTTCGAGTTATTTGGCTGCCTAAGTTAAAATGGGTCACCCTGTATATATATAATATTTTAAAAAAGTAATTCAAAATAAATATTTATAAATATTTATCTAATAACTTACTAATATTGTATGTTGTCTGGGTTAATACTTTTAATCTTAACAGTACTTTTGCGTAAGTATTTCATCACTTAGCAAAGTATTATATATTATATTAATATTATATATTAGTATTTAAATATTGATAATGTTCTGCGTAAGTATTTTATCAATGGACGAAGTATTACATATCAATATTTAAGTATTGAAATCAATTATAAGGTAGGATTTGTAACATTAAATATTGAAATACTTGAGTACTAAAAGCTGTATTTGAATCACAGAATATTACTAAATACTGTACTTTTAATACTGAAAATAAGTAATTAATCAATGACTCTTAGTATGATATTTCTATAAGGGTAGAACATGCTTACTCGAGAAATACAGTGTCAGAACATGAACGTGATTATTATAATAAATAAAATATTTAAATAAAAATGTATGCACAACTATTTGCAAAATCTGGTTCTATAGCGACCTCGATAATAATGTAAGGAACAAGATAAAAATGGGTTTTGTAGCAAAAATTGTGTCTCCCGAGCAGAATACCTAATTCAGTATATGCTTACATGAGCGGCGCGCTTCTTATATTTCAACAATTACCAGAGCTTCTTATATTTCAACAATTTATACGCATTCTTACGAAAAATCTGACTCTGTACAGAACTTGCTAATAATGTAAGGAACAAATAAAAAATTGTTTACATTCCAAAATCTTCTAAAATAGAAAATAAACAGCTTTGTAATTCTATTACAATTTATTTGTCTCGCACAGCGTAGCGTGGACACCTTCATGGTAATGTTAATCGATGATTTTGACAGCACAAGTTGAAATATGCAAATTTTTACTTGAATTATTTTTGATATGCCTTTAGTTTTTACATCTTTTATTTGTGAAAAAATGTATTAATATGCAATACATAGAGAAGCGAAAACATATTGCAAATTTATATGACAATAATATCATAAAAAGAGCGCCCCATTAATAGGAGCACTTTTTGCATTTGTCATTTTTCCGTACCTGAGCGCGCGAAATCTCAGCCCTGCCATTCGTTAAATGTAATCACTTCCCGTTTAAAAGCTATTATAGCCTCGACATTTTTGTATTAGAATTTTCTTCTTAAAATATTGTAAGGAATCTACCATTAAGAGCAATTCCGGTGGTTTTAGGACACCTTGTATATTCAATGCGGATTGAAAAATTTTATTTATTTTCGAACTGGCACATTTGTAGCTCGTGAATCTTCTCATCTATTAAATTAGTTTCCTTCTGTTTCTCAGTTATAATTTTAAGTTTTTTTGTTTTTAACTCAATAATCTCATCAGCAAGTCTCTTTTTTTTACATTCTTATTCTTGTATTTTACATTATTCTTGTATTTCTCTTTCTTCTTTTGACTTCTCAAGAACTTCGTTATACAAAGATTTTGCATTTCGCATTTTAAGAATCATTTATTTGTCAATTATTATATTGTGTAAGCTTGTATTGCATCATAAACTTGCCTTTGTACAACTAAAGATTTAGGAAGTTGGTTCTCAACGATGTTCTCAACGATAATTTCTTTATTGATAGAAAATCCTCTTTCTACAAATGCATTTCCATGGCTCAAAATTAAAATTTTTTTAAGGAAACTTAAAAGCTCCTCTGACCCATTTAATATTACAATTAAATTGTACCAAAAAGTGTCTAGTTTCTGACTAGTTCTATCAAATGTCTTAAAGCATTCTACTGCACAACGTTTGGAGTAGAGATCTTTAAACTCTTTAAAGAACTTGTCACACTCTGTACTCTTGATCCATTTTTTTGTTGAAATATCTCCAAAACAATTTCTAATCTTCGTAATACTTGACTTAATGAATAGTACAGAAGTTGTGGATCACAGAAAGTTATACCCTTACACAACTTATACTTAATAGACTTAGATATAATTTTTTGGCACATTAACTTAAGTATAGTAATAGTCTTTTTTAAAAAATTTAATTTCAGCGTCAGTTGCTTTTATCTTTTTAAGTTCAGATTTTACAGCAAACCCTAATTTTAAATTCTTTAGTAGAATTATGTTTGCATCATTATTAAGATCAATTCCATCAATATTTCTTTCTTTTTCTAGAATTTCTTTCCTCACAAAAATATCCATTAAATCTACGAGCAAACTAGTGAGATCATTATATAAATACGGAGCTAATGGTACATTACTTTGGTATTTCTCTAAAGATGGTTCAATTAATTTCGACACATAGCTGTAAAAAGCCAACTTAATTGGCATAACTTTGTTATTCAATCCTTCTATAACAACTTTGTAGCTGTAAGAGAAAATTTTTTTTTATCAAGTTTGCAAGTTGTCCTTATATTTCTTTAAATGTGGCAGCATTTCTAGTGCTCTCTCAGCAACATTTGCATTGTTTAGCCACCTTACTGAACAAAATTTTATAGGTAACAATGAACTACCCGAATAATACAATAAATTACTTCTCCGAGCAGGGCTCTCTTTAAAAAGATTATAATGTGCCCTTAGAAATGATACTACATTCCATTTTACGGCATAAAAAAAAGATTTGAAAGCATTGTTAAGAACATGCAAACCACAAGTTCCCATGAACAATACAATAGGATCATCCTTGTCGTGAGATTTAAATAAATCAGTTTGTAAATCTTTAAAAAATTTAATGTTAACATTTGGATCATCCATTAAAATTTGAAGTAACTTCTTCAAATTTAAATCTTTTTGTTCTGCTTTAAAAGCTTGAATCAAATCTTGAGATGTAGAATGTCCTAGAAATACAGAACTATAATAATGCGTAACTACTGCATTTTTATGTATACCAAAAACGAATTTCTATATCCATCTGTTGCTTCTGAGAACATTTATTCAAGCTCTCATCAAAACATACGACGAAACTATCACACTGATTGATCCTCTGTTTCAGCTGTTCATGAAAATATCTGGCTAAATCATTACATATGATAAGTAATTACATATGATATCTTAGAGCGACTTAGCTTCATGTTTGATGCAATTGTACTATCCGGGAACATTTCAAGAAAAGTCTTTACTGCCTTGTCAGCAGAGTATATAAATAAATGATTACTTACAGTAAAAAGATACCAAATAATTTCAGTTCGACTAACATCATCCTTCAATAAATATTTATCAAGTCCATAGTGTTTCGACGTTGCAGCAAGGTTAAATAATTTCTCTTGATTAAAAGTTGGCACTTTCTGCGTATTAGAAGTACATTCTCCGAGTATTGAAATGTATATGGGTTTTGAAACCAAAGTCTTATCTGGTTCATCCGAATCCTTTGAAGTATTTTCACCAATCAGAGAATTAGAATCAATATCAGATTTCTAGACATACAAATAACATCCTTCATATATAATGAAGTAAGATATTCTACGAAGTAGATATATAAAATAGATGAGCATTAAATTATCGGATCCAATTACATAGCGTTACTTAACACGTGTAATTATTTACATTAGAATATGAAGTAAATATGCGAATTCCATACGACTTTGTTTTAGCTGCAATTATATTTAGATGTTTTTTTCCCTCGAACATGACTTATTAAGACAAGTTTCCCCATGTTGTTTAAATTTATCTCCTTGCAGCACAAGGTACAAAAGGCCGTAAAATTATTGTTTTTGCTTTTTTGAATAATATCTTTGAACAAAAGGTCTTCTAACCAATTATCTTGAAACTTGCACTTCTTGTTTGCTATTGCTGTGGATAAGGTTCTAAATATAATTAAAAAATATAAAAGAAATTATTAATTAATTAAATAAACCAACAAATAAATTTAATTAATTAAGTTTTAAAATTAAATATTTATCTAAACATATATTTTTCAATTAAAATAGTTTACGAGATTTTTAGGCAAGAAGTATTCCTAACACATCAGATAACAGATCGGATATTTATGAATCAAAAATATAATCCGGTTATATTGAAAATCTAATTGACAGTGCACTTATACAGGGCGAATACGAGCAAGTGTCCCAAGTCATTTATACAGTAATGAGAACACAGTTATCAAGAAGAATAATAATTTGTTGAACAGGATAAAAATGGCCTGCATGCATCTTAATGTCTACATGTTCATATGTGATTCGACTTTCGTCACTCTGATTTTAATTTTAATTTTAATTTTATATTATCACATGTAAAGCATCTATATTTTAATATTAG
This sequence comes from Odontomachus brunneus, assembly GCF_010583005.1. Lineage (NCBI taxonomy): Eukaryota > Metazoa > Arthropoda > Insecta > Hymenoptera > Formicidae > Odontomachus > Odontomachus brunneus. The sequence continues at coordinate 1,080,861 of NW_022639562.1, forward strand.
CTCAAAGTCATTGGATAAATCACTGGAACACTTGCTTGTATTTGCCCTGTATACAACTTTATCGAATATCTTAAGCTGAGAAATCTTACGTATTCATTAATATTTAACATGAGCTTTTTTAGGATATTAAAAAGAAAACCTAGTACAAAAAGCAAATAGTCCGGGTAGAAAGATTACGTCTTAATGATGTCATTCAAACTCATCTTGCTACTTATTACTTGCTAACTCTTACTTGCTAACTTAAACCAAGTCAGCTTAATATATAAATAATGTGATCTATAGAAATGATATAAGTAAAAATAAATAAAATATCTTTAATATGAAAATAAAATGAAATTGTTTATTGATATAATGAAAAGATTATCAAAAAGTATATTAAGACTATTTTCTGCAATGGCTATAAGCATATGATTAAATTAGCTTGATATGACTTATTACGACTCGTATACTATATACATATGACTATATACATTCATGTATGCTTACAAACTATTGTATTGTAGGCGAGAAACAGTATAGGCGGCACTAGTGGTAAGGTTTAGTACCGAGAGCGAGTAGCCGCGCCAGATATCGTGAATGCGAGAGAGAGAGAGAGAGAGAGAGAGAGAGAGAGAGAGAGAGAGTAGGGAGAGGAGAGCGGAAAATTGTATTAAGAGAGAGCGAAGAGAAAGCGAGCGAGCTCTCGTGTGCGAACTGTCGTAGAAATAAGTCGAACATAAGTCGAACATTGTACTATCGTGAAAATATATCGTTTATTCATATAAAATACAGACTACTACTTTTTATATTCACTCCACGTCCTGACGCGTCGAATAACCAGAGGTTCAAGTCCCTCGTGGAGCGGGCACGTCGAAGAAGCCTCAGTTAAAACAGAAGGACCAGATAAGGTGCAGTATAACAATTGACTACCCTCCTCCTTCAGTCAACATGCCGATTGTTTCACAGGTGCTGTCTTCAGCGGTAAATGCTTGAAACAACATTTGTCCGATACTAACCGCTGTCTGCTACTACTCGACCTTTCCCTACTTGTCGTCCCCTACGCAATACCTTTTTGCAGCGCATGCATTTGTGAAAGCCGTTCACGACTTTTCTCATTTCGACACGCTTGTCGTAACTATTTCCACACATAACAGCAGAGAAGTAACGAGTTACTTGTAACATCGTTACCGTTACAGTCACATTTTTTTGGTAACTATAACGGTAATGGCGTTACATTTTCTGATCGGTAACTGTAACGGTAACGTAGTTACATTTATACAGTAACGGTAACGATTAATTCGTTACTCTAATAGTTATTTTTTTATTTGAAATCTATTAAATTAGGTCTATACATAAGCCAGTAGCAATAAGCAAAATGACCAATCATAGTCCATCCTCAATCTGGCAGATTGCAATCATGATTGTGATTGGTCACTTTGCTTATGTCTTAAGCCTATGTCTTGGGCCTTGTACACTGGACGTGATTAGCAACGAGCGATGAGCGATATCTAATAAAAGTTCTTATTTCTTCTTAAAGCAGAGTTCTAATTGGATATCGCTTGTCGCTAATCGCTAATAATCTTATAGATCAGCGCGATGCACGATGTGACACGCGATATGCGACGAGGGATATCCAATCAGGTATCTCAGATATACAGGGTGTCTCGTCACTACCGCATTATCTCTTAAGGGCGGATTCCTGAAGTAATTTGAATAAGAAAATCCTAATACAAAAATGGCGAGACTATAATACTTTCCAAATTATGAACGATTAACGTTAACCAATTATACGAAGGCTGCTCCGTAAGTTTTGCGACTTGGCAACACTGGCGTTGTTAGGTAAAATCTAACCTTACCATCAAAAAGTTTGACAGTTTGGGAGATTTTTTTACTCGAAACGTTTTGTCGTACGGAGGCTACTTACAGTATTGTTTACAGTGACTTGAAAATTGTGTCTCAGCAAATGAAATTAACACGAGAATACTTTCGTGCGATGATTTTTTACGACTTTCGACGTGGATTATCGAGACAAGAGTGCATCGATCAACTTACTTCCACTTTTGGCAATGAAGCACTACACACGGCCACTATTTGTCGCTGGTTTAATGAATTCAATCGTGGTCGTAGTTCGCTCACCGACGAACCTCGCGAAGATCGTCCAAAATCAGCTGCTGTGCCAGAAAACATCGATGCTGTGCGTGAATTGATAATGCAAGATCGACATGTGATATACCGTGAGATTCAGGCATCCCTGGGTGTTGGTATGAATTGCATACCAACGATATTGCATGAACATTTGACCGTAAAAAAAATTTGTTCACGTTGAATCCCGCATAATTTGACAATTTCTCAAAAAAAGGATCGTGTAAATTGGTGCAAAAAAATGCTGAAGAAATTCGATCGGGGTGCGTCAAATGCCGTATATAACCTCTACACGGATGACGAGTCATGGATCTATGCATATCAGCCGGAAATTAAACAGCAGTCGACTGTGTGGGTCTTTCAAAGTGAACCTAATCCAACAAAAGTTGTTCGCGCTCGAAGCACTTCGAAACAAATTGTCGCCTGTTTTTTCGGAAAAACTGATCATGTGGCAACAGTACCCTTAGAGAAACGTAGAACGGTCAATTCTGAATGGTACACAACCATTTGTTTGCCAGAAGTCTTCGGCCAAATAAGGAAAAACAACTCAAGACGACGAATCATTCTTCACCATAACAATGCGAGCTCTCACACATCGGCTCAAACAACCGCCTATTTGAGCAGTGAAAACATCGAATTAATGGGTCATCCACCGTACAGTCCTGATTTGGCACCCAATGACTTCTTTTTGTTCCCGAACATCAAGAATAAACTGCGTGGTCAACGATTTTCGACGCCAGAAGAAGCGGTTGATGCGTTTAAAACACATGTTTTGGAGGTACCACTTTCGGAATGGCATGGATGCTATAATAAATGGTTTGAGCGAATGCAGAAGTGTATTAATCATCATGGAGAATACTTTGAAAAACAATAAAGTCATTTTCAATGACAAATTACCGTGTTTTCCTTACTAGTCGCAAAACTTACGGAGCAGCCCTCGTACTGGCTAAAGTACGCGCGCTCAAATACAGTACAACACACAGTGATACAGGTGCATGCACATGTCGTCCCCTTTTCAACCGCTGTCTGCTACTACCCGACCTTCCCCTAACCAAAGTGCACGTGCTGCAGAAAGCATCGTGTTACCCTTTCGTTTAATGGATAATATCAGGTGGCAATCTAATATCCTAATTTTAAGAATAATATAAAAAGAGAGGAAACAGCTACTGAGTCGGAGCAGTTCAGTCTAAGTACGCGCACGTTACGAATCTGAAATATTCCAGGTAGCAGACAACCGTGATAATGACGTGATTTTTACGTTATCTGTTACGTCATTTTTCCTTCAAGTTAACCAAATAATTACATCTTTTTGACGGTCCTAAGTCACAGACCAGAGACGTCAGTAGTTCGACGTCATTTTAAACTTAATAATGACGTCCTAGGTACGTCAAAGTTGACGTTAAAATTGATTAATATTGTACTTTATGTGAGGTTATATTAGATTTATTGCAAAGAGGTAAGTTTTAATTGCATTAAACAGAAGTAGTATGTGAATATATTTTTTATTTGTAATACTTACAAAAAATGATACAATATATTTATATTATAAAAAAGACAAGAACATTAACATAAAGTACATTGCATAAAACGAAGTGATTTGAAGAACATTAATAAAATATATTAGATTAAATATGAAGAAGAGGAAAACACACCCAATTTTCGTCATGTAACGGTAAAAGAATACATTTTGCTTTTATACAATCAATATCCCATGTTTGTAATTGTTGGGACAACTTGCTTACACAATAAATGTTTAATTTTTTGGAATCAAACGGATATGAATAGAGTGATTCATATGATATGTATTGTTTTCCAATTAATTTTGTTGAACCACTTGTTGTTGAAATGATATTATTAATCTGTACTATTTCATTAGTTTTATTTAAAAAATGTGAATCTGCAAAACAATGTGAATGGTTTGATAAAGTGTAAT
>NW_022639562.1:1084924-1085483 GCF_010583005.1 Odontomachus brunneus
ATTGAACCACTTGTTAAAATGATATTATTAATCTGTACTATTTCATTAGTTTTATTTAAAAAATGTGAATCTGCAAAACAATGTGAATGGTTTGATAAAGTGTAATCTTTAATAGTAACCTTCTTAAATTGTTTAAAAACATTAATATTGCTTAATAGTGGACCATTAATGTGTTGTATGTAATGTCTTAGAAATGAGTAATTTGATTCATCGTAATGATTGCTATTTAACATTATTTCGTGTAACCTACGACATACTTGTTCAAGTGGTTTTCGAGATGATTTAACTAATTTTTTTAACCTGCCTAAATAATTTTCAAATGGGAAGCAGGACCAATCATCTAAAGGCCCATATAGTTGTACATCATTTGTCAAATGACACAACATGTGCACATTATAAACGTAAAACTCAAGACCATAAATGCTCTCTGCATGATTAATAAAAATTTCAAGTAATTCCTGCGCTAATGGTAAACCTAAATTATTAATATTGCGCTTTGAAAGTAGAATAGATATAACTGCATGAAATAGAAGAAAATGCTCATAAATTGATATATCAA
>NW_022639562.1:1085493-1087896 GCF_010583005.1 Odontomachus brunneus
TCCAAATAAACTAAAAAATTTCGTAATTCTGATGCTTTCCATCTAGATAATTCTGTTAAGCTTCGTGATTTTCTATTAATCTCAGAAGGTATAAATGAACAAAATTCCATTAATTTATTCGATATTGAATCAATTGAACGATAGCATAACTTTACGTTACGTTTACCACTTATCCAAGTATGTAGTAGTTTTTTTGTAACACCTAAACACACCGCATGCATATAATCAGTTGGGAACTGTGTAACCATTCCACATTTTACTTCAAGTAGGGGCGAAATGCCAATATGATGATCTTCATCACGTTGTAAAACAAATGACTCATCTATTCTTCTTCTTGCATTAGTACTTCTTAAAATAATACGTCCTTCAAAATATGTACCACTCTTTTCACATTTCTCACAACAAGAATATCCATTATGATTTTTTATTTGTTTTACATAAGCCCGAGCAGGAGCATCGCATATGAAACTGTGAATTTTAATGTTAAAATATCTGTCATTAACTCTAAGTCCATTCTTTAACAAAAAAGAAAGTTCTTCTATAAAATCTGCGAGATATAATTGTAAGGGAAATGGTTTAGACTGACCATAAAAAACTCCTATGGCTTGGAAAATGGAGGCATTTTCATATTTTTAACAAGTCCTAAAATAGGCCATAAATGGTTCTTTATGCTATTAAATAAAGGAAGTCCATTGATGTTGAAACTTAGTTCTATCGTTGTCCCAACATAAAATTTAGATATATATTCTAAATTTCGCGTTAAACTAATATGGCAGTATTCTCCGGTATCTAATTTCTTTTTGTTAATAGATAGTGGAGTTTGTAACAAAGTTTTAGAGTTTAAGGGCAATTCTGGGTGAAGATTATGCATAAAATGTAAAAGATCTGTTAAGGTGGAATGAGTTATATTGTGCTTAATAGCCCAGTGATTTATGAAGTTACGAAGATTCAAATCAGGTGTGTCTTTATCTTTTATATTAACAACGTTATCTAATTCGCAACTTAAATCTAAAGAAGACTGATTTTCGGTATGCTCATTATCACAAGTATTATTCTCGTCGTCAGAAGCGACATATATTTTTTCTTCGCTAACGTTATAATCTCTTCGTATTTTATCAGCCTTAACGTTTTTCTCTTTATTAGATTGTTGGACATTCGACACAATCAAGTCTTTAAATAATTTTACCTTTTCATTGGCAATTCTTCGATATGTTTGTCGTTTCCCAATGCAACCTTTTCTATATGACATTAAAGACATGCTGCAACTAATTGTTGTTTATTTTTTTAAAACGTTGAGGAGCGTGTTTTAACCAGACTTTTATTGAGTCCTCGATGGCCTGATTGTTAGCACCTGGTGTTGTACATTTCACTGCATCTGAAAAATTGAAGTAATGAAAGAATTTTGATACGTTTAAAAACTTTTTAAACATTTCTCAATATTATACATTTACTATGTTATGTACAATAAAATAAAAGATAAGAATAAAAATACAAAAGATGTACGACAAAGAAAAAAAAATTTTACCTATTATAATATCTTTTATCAATAAAGAATGAAAAGGTTTCTTTGGTAATCGTTTCCCATAAAAACTATACTTTTGAGACAATTCATCTGAAAACAACTGTTTCAAAATTTCATTTGTTTTGCTTGTAATATCTCGACCTCCTAAAGTCGACAGAAATGAATGCTACAAACAAAATTTACAATTATCATACAGATTAATAAAAAATTAACAATCTCGGCAAGCTGCGTTGTTTACAACCCATTCGAAAATTCGTTCTTGAATTTTTTCGATAAAAAATAATTTTATATAAGCAATTGGATTGAATATTTGATTTTGGTACCTATTGAGTATTGTAGTAAAGATGATGCTAAATAATTCTAAATTTTTATGAATATCTTAAGATTTCTGGCTTCTTGCGTTGTCTATCTCTTTTTATTGACGTCAGAAGCATGAAAATGCATGCTAAAAATTCTTGCGAAATACATTGAAATAAAAATATATATCCATAAAGTAATGCAGGATTCACACCGCGTCCGATATCCGATATCCAATCTATTCTCCTATTGGATATCGGACGCCGCACGTCGGACATCGGTGTGAATCCTGCATAACACTTGCAATCGATTAAAAAAATTTGTAAAATATTCCGTGTTCTCCTCATTTGCTCTAACAATCAATCATTTATCGTAAATTAACGTGACATACAATTGTAAGATATAAAGTGAACTGAGATAATACGAGTCATATTGACAAACCAATAACTACTAAGAAGAAGAGAGAGAATGTACTGAGGTAGGGAATCTGGGTAGCTCATTGGTAAGAGCAGTCACCCGGATAGCGAAAGGTCCCGGGTTCGAATCACGGTCCAGCAAACTCCGGCTTCCGGTATATTTTTCTC
>NW_022639562.1:1087906-1088040 GCF_010583005.1 Odontomachus brunneus
GTAGCTCAGTGGTAAGAGCAGTCACCCGGATAGCGAAAGGTCCCGGGTTCGAATCACGGTCCAGCAAACTCCGGCTTCCGGTATATTTTTCTCTCCGACTCTTACACAATTCACCTCTTTAACCTATTTCTTCG
>NW_022639562.1:1088452-1088867 GCF_010583005.1 Odontomachus brunneus
TGGTAAGAGCAGTCACCCGGATAGCGAAAGGTCCCGGGTTCGAATCACGGTCCAGCAAACTCCGGCTTCCGGTATATTTTTCTCTCCGACTCTTACACAATTTACCTCTTTAACCTATTTCTTCGCCTATTCCTATTCTAGTTTATTTACAATAAATTATACATTGTTAGAGCAAAAGAGGAGAACACGGAATATCTTATAAATTTGTTTAATCGATTGCAAGTGTTACTTTATGAATATATACTTTTATTTCAACGTATTTCGCAAGAATTTTAGCGTGCATTTTCACACTTTTAACGTCATTAAAAAGAGATAGACAAAGCAAGGAGCCAGGGACCTTAAAAGCATAAAACAAAAATCATATGATATGAACGTAAACAACCCAGGTTGCCAACGTCGTTATATAAAAAATATA
>NW_022639562.1:1088877-1089103 GCF_010583005.1 Odontomachus brunneus
ACATTTTCACACTTTTAACATCATTAAAAAGAGATAAACAAAGCAAGGAGCCAGGGACCTTAAAAGCATAAAATAAAAATCATATGATATGAACGTAAACAACCCAGATTGCCAACGTCGTTATATAAAAAATATAATTGCTGACGGAAGGTTAAATATCTAACATTATATACAAACGGTCACCCACATGGAGAATGAGAAAAGGTACATGCCCTTAGGTATAATA
>NW_022639562.1:1089113-1090974 GCF_010583005.1 Odontomachus brunneus
ATAAAACAAAAATCATATGATATGAACGTAAACAACCCAGATTGCCAACGTCGTTATATAAAAAATATAATTGCTGACGGAAGGTTAAATATCTAACATTATATACAAACGGTCACCCACATGGAGAATGAGAAAAGGTTCATGCCCTTAGGTATAATAAAAACATTTATTTAACGCTCTGGAGAAAGGCTTCTCCCAAGCGCCGAAATAATACAGAATGTCCCAGAAAGCTTTCATACGGAATACACACTGAAATTCTCGAGACTAAGGCCTGGTTGCACCAATATTATTTTGGCTTTAAGCGAAACTTAAACATATATCTATCTTTATCTTTCTTTGTAAATAAATAAAGACAGACATATATTTAAGTTTCCTTTAAAACCAAAATAACTTTTGTTATTTAGATTGTGTAGCCTAAGGCTGATATTTATAGTCGAGTCTTATATCTAAGATCGTCTGCAATTTATCTTTGGATACTCCATAGTTAATGAAATAATTCGTACATTATCTGAAGATGAACTTAAGACGATCTTAAATATAAGATTCGACTGTGAATATCGACCTAAAAGAAACATCTTTTTCCTTAACTAAAACAATAGTTTTTACATGAGGGCTATTTAAAGTTATCGAATCAGAGGGGTGTATATCAGTTGGACACGGGGCAATTGGACACAGTCCAATCACAAGTCGCTGTTCCAAGGGACCCTACAAATGTCTCTAATCACACGGTGCTGTGATTGGCTGTGTCCAAATGCACCGTGTCCAAGTGCACCGCTCCCGAATCAGAGTGTTACATTGCGAGCAGATCAGGAGCGGCATGCGGTACGCGTCTGCAGTATGACAAAAACTGTCTACATAATTTATTTGTTACTTTGTACATCGCGCACCTCTCCTGAGGCGAATACCAAGCAACACTCTGATTCGACAAATTTAAATAGCTCTCAAAACTATTGTTCGAAAAAATTTTGGTTAAGGAAAAAGTTGCTTTTTTGGTCTCAAGAATTTCACTGTGCATTCGGTATGCGAGCTTTCTGGGACATCCTGTACAGATAAATAATATAAACAAAAATTATGTACAAATACATATATGAAGTATTCCTCCTTCAAATATGAAACATAATCTTTCTTCCTTTCTTGTATTTTTATTTTCTTGGGCAAAAAATATAGTTAAAATATTTACCAAATTATATGAATTAGTTTTGTCTGCAATGAATCCTTCCAAGAAGCATAAATTTTCGTTTGTTTTTAATGGTAGATGAACAGGTATATTCTCTGGCAGGGAGAATGAGACAGCTCCTTTTGCTTGAGGAACTTTTCTTAATTGAGCTAATATTTGATTATTTTGTTCTTTAATAGTGATAAGAGTATCTATTATTTTCTCTAAAACAGCTAAAACAGAAATACTAATTAAATACACATAACGCGATGAATTATGTAAATACAACATCTTAATTTACCTTTCTTTTTTATGTCATTATTAATTAATGCTGTGTGTATTTTTTGTGTAGAGATCGATGATGCGATACCATCACCTATACAGAAAACGGTAATCATAATTATATGTTGCTGAATTTTTCTTTGATAACTTATAAAAATATTATACAGGGTGTTCGGAAAGTACCGGGACGCCCGAATATCAGGAAAAATATAAGTTTTACAAAAAAATGTTTCAGACAAAAGTTGTGGCGTTTAAAAAGATGTGTTTACTGATCACATCAGTTTGACCTTGGGTTGCGTAGCGAAGGTCAGGTCAAGGTCACATTAATTTTTTTAAATGGAACACCCCATTTTTCATTGCATATTCTTATAGCACATCTCGAGAGTTTTCCAAAACGCTATAATAAAATATTTTTTCATGAAG
>NW_022639562.1:1091364-1093896 GCF_010583005.1 Odontomachus brunneus
ATAGCGTTTTGGAAAGCTCTCGAGATGTGCTATAAGAATATGCAATGAAAAATGGGGTGTTCCATTTAAAAAAATTAATGTGACCTTGACCTGACCTTCGCTACGCAACCCAAGGTCAAACTGATGTGATCAGTAAATACATCTTTTTAAACGCCACAACTTTTGTCTGAAACATTTTTTTGTAAAACTTATATTTTTCCTGATATTCGGGCGTCCCGGTACTTTCCGAACACCCTGTATATATTACCTTCTTTATTCAGAATATGTGATGTATTTTTAAATGACAAATTATTATTATTTTTAAAAGAGCCTGAAATCGGTAATCACAATTATATGTAACTAAATACTTCTTTGATAATGTATAAAAATTTTATATATATTATCTTCTTCATTCAGAATATATAATGAATTGTTATATGAGAAATTATTTTTAGAAGAGCCTGAAATCCATTATAAAAGTCAGATACAGAATAAGTATGATTTAAAAGATTCCTTATACATTATTATACAAGATATAACTTACAATTTTTTTTTATTGAAGGTGGACGATCAAAGTTTGAAATTGTATTATTTTCCTCGGTTAAATCATCGGAATCATAAAGACGTCGCGTAGGATATCGTTTTCTCTTTACACTATTTTCTAAATCAGTTTTTAAATCACTAGTATTTTCTGCTTATTTTAGCTTTTCTATATGCTACATTGAGATCATCTACAAAATTAATTTTGCGAGCTAGAAATTATAACTGATATTGCTTAATGTTTCGCTATTCATGGAAAATCTAACAGAAAATCTGATAGAACACTTTGTATAAGCATTAATAACGTTTTTTAATTAATTGGAGTTAATACAGGTTCGATATATAGTAAATACCCAGATAATCAGTTTGCTGATAACAACATCCCACTGTAGATCCATATCTACTATAGGTTCTTTCGACCTGAACTGGCTGCACTAGTTCACGAAGTTTGCACTAATGCGTTCTTTCGATCAGAACAGTGCAAGAAAATGTGTTTTTTCGAACAGTGCAGGCTGAACTAGTGCAGCGAGTTCAGTGAACTGACTGCCCTAGGTCTGGAGGTAGAGCAAGCAGTGCAGGGCAGCTAACCGAAAAAATTTATATTTGTATCTATAACCTGTAAAATTGGTATATCTAGTTGACATTACGTAGAAGAAATAATCCGACGACGGAATCTATAAACAGTAAGTAAATACTTAAATATATAATAAATATATAATGTAGATAAATATATAATAAATATATAATGTAGAATGACATAAAAGAAGTATTTAGAATGTTATCCAAACAGCACAAAATATCCGAAAGACATCCTGGGAAGGCTCTTGGACGTTTTTTCGGAGGGATTTGTTGTATGGGTATCCAACACAAAACAGTTTTTAAAAGAAATAGGATTGTTCAACAAAACATAAAATGCTATAAATGCGAAAACATGACCATAAATTGATCTATGTTATTTAATCCAGCCATGTTGTCCGCCATCTTACACTGCTCTAACTTGCTCTTACCCGTTCTTTTCAGACCCATATGTATCTTTGCACTGGTCTGCACTATCTTGAACTTTCTTCAACTAGTACAGTTCCAGTGCAGCCCTAGGTCAGGTCGAAAGAACAAACCTTATGTCCGCATTAAGCTTATGTTTTATGAACATCTGTTAAAATAACCTTATGGCAGGTTAGCGACAGGAATGGTCCTTTTCGCCGTCAACAAAGGTTATTATAACAGATGTTTACATAACACAAGCTTCATGGGGACAGAGTAGGGTATGCATCTGCTATGGGATTTTACTAAGTACAAATTTGGTTATTTGAACATATACTTAATTTTACACACACACATATAACCAGATAACTAAACGTACATAAATAGATTCTGGGCAAAGTCTGCTACAAAGTTTTGATAGTCCAAAGGTAACAATTTTCACACAGAATTTATTCTTTTTAATGATGTTGCTAAGCTGCTGTCAAAATTGTTGACACAGCTTGCTGATATGCTATGCTAGCAGATAAATGCAGAAACTAATAGAATGTGTAGCAATTCTATTTAGCAATCTGTAGCGATGACAGTAAACTCTATCAACAAAATACGAATGTATTACAAACACAGATGGCTACAGTTTTATTGTGAGATCTTGATCAGATTTATTATCAATATGATATACAATTATTTTATTTACTGCATATATATATACAGGGTGTCCCAAAGTCCCATGATGACCCTTGGTGAGAACGTAGAACGGATTGAGGTGAGCAAGAAAGTCCTGTGCCGTTTTGCGATATTCGCAATAGTTTTTGAGAAATTAATTTTTTTGTCCCAACAAATCAGCGTACAGAAAGCGGCAGCAGAAAGAAAGATGCCTTCGGCCGACGTGCGACCGTGACACTCGCGAATCGTATCTCGCCGCATCCCTCCGCCCATAGCTACGAGACATAGACTCGCTATGTCTCGTAGCTATGGGCGGAAGGATGCGGCGAGATACGATTCGCGAGTGTCACGGTCGCACGTCGGCCGAAG
>NW_022639562.1:1093976-1094305 GCF_010583005.1 Odontomachus brunneus
AGTTTTTCTATATTATTTTTTCATAATTTTTAAGATTTTCTCTGGTGAGATTCGAACTTGAACCGAAGACATCTTTTGGATAATCGTCCGTCGCCTTAGACACTACTCCAATTCCTTACTTGATAAAAAGCGCTTTGTATTGCCCACTTAAAGGTTCAGGAAAAAAAATCTTATAGTTTGCCTTTTAAATCGCAAAATATCGACGAAACCGTTTAGCATATAAATAATGTAAGAGAGACTGGCACGATAATTCGAAATTAATTTTCTACCAAGGACTGTATAGAAAATTACTGCAATAAAACAGCAGATAATGACATTTTTCCATCATG
>NW_022639562.1:1094315-1094641 GCF_010583005.1 Odontomachus brunneus
GAACAGAGTAGGATATGCATCTGCTATGGGATTTTACTAAGTATAAATTTGGCTATTTATGAACATATACTTAATTTTACACACACACATATAACCAAATAACTAAACGTACATAACTAGATTCTGGGCAAAGTCTGCTACAAAGTTTTGATAGTCCAAAGGTAACAATTTTCACACAGAATTTATTCTTTTTAATGATGTTGCTAAGCTGCTGTCAAAATTGTTGACACAGCTTGCTGATATGCTATGCTAGCAGATAAATGCAGAAACTAATAGAATGTGTAGCAATTCTATTTAGCAATCTGTAGCGATGACAGTAAACTCTA
>NW_022639562.1:1094773-1095316 GCF_010583005.1 Odontomachus brunneus
TGTGTGTGTGTGTGTGTGTGTGTGTGTGTGTGTAATAGGAATAGAGATAAACAATTAGCTAAGCATACTTGTTTCATAAAAAATTCTCTGTATACCATACAACGTCCATTTCTCTTCATTGATTTCTTCATGCTTCTTCAACGCTTTCTTAAAAGTTGTTATATTTTTATATAGTGGCCAAAAAACTTGTGTTTTACGAGGCGTTAACCAATTAGTGCTGGTAACAGCCAAGCTTCCTACACACATGTCATCAAGTTGGATCAATGTATACATATCCGATTTTATATCTAATGCAATTAATATTAATAACAAAATATGATTCTATCATATAATAATGTTATAAATTATATTACATGTAAAATGAAAGATCCCAGTATAGCATATAGGTTATATTCTGATGGTACAAATCTATGAATATAATAGTTGCTTTCCATTTACATCAAAACTCAGATAAATCTCACTTCTATCTTTGTTTCATATTTTGTGAGTAACAAAGATAGAAGTGAGATTTATCTGAGTTTTGATGTAAATGGAAAGCAACTA
>NW_022639562.1:1095326-1095547 GCF_010583005.1 Odontomachus brunneus
AGTTATAAATTATATTATCCAGTAAGCAATCTGCGCGGAGACTGACGTCAGACTGTCGACAGGATCTGTCGAATCCGAGCAGGATCTGTCGACAGATCCATAGACATCTGCGTCCCCAATCTGTCGCCAGACTGTTGACAGGGTCTGCGAACAGACTCTGACGACAGACTGGCGGCAGATTGCGCGCAGAGCCTGTCGACAGACTATGACGGCAGATTGGC
>NW_022639562.1:1102607-1104600 GCF_010583005.1 Odontomachus brunneus
AATTAAATACGATAACGTAAATACAAAAAATAAAAATAAAATAATAAAATAATAAATAAATAAAAAATAAATAATAATAAGAGAGGGAGAGAGAGAAAGAGACAAAGAGATAGAAACACATTTTTTATAAAAATGAATTATTCTGAAATAAAATTTAAAGAACCTGCTTTTTATGTACACCTTAATATTTAAAATGTCCAAGTTCAACGTATAAATCGTTGAACGGTTAAATCGTTCAGATTTAATGACATAACATTAAAAAAAATAATAAGATGAGAAATTGTATGAAAAATTATGAGAACAATTTTTACTAGGGATGATATATATACGCCTTTAAATGGCCATTTAACCGTTGTACTATTCCATACTTGTACTCGTTATTTCTCTATTATTGTTGCTTTTTTATAAAAAATGTGTAATATAATTTTAAAATGTAAACATTGTTTTTTATTGTGTATATGTGTATATGTGTATATGTGTACAATTATTGCACAATATAATTATCTTGACTCCTCTGCAGCAGTTTTACATGGTGTGTATGTGAAACTGCCCCATTTAATAACGTACATATGGCCCTTGATAGAATTAAATAGCCTATCTAGGAAACAGAATCTGCGCGCAATCTGCCGGCAGTCTGTCGTCAGAGTCTGTCGACAGGCTCTGCGCGCAGCCTGTCACCAATCGTCAGAAACTGCTAAAACAGTTTCTGTGTGCAGTCTGTTGCCATTCTGTCAACAGACACTGTTGACAGACTCTGCGTAAAATCTGCTCGCACAGGTTTAGCTATCTGGGTTACATGTAAAATGAAAGATCCCAGTATAGCATATAGGTTATATTCTGATGGTACAAATCTATGAATATAATAGTTGCTTTCCATTTACATCAAAACTCAGATAAATCTCACTTCTATCTTTGTTTCATATTCTGTGAGTAACAAAGATAGAAGTGAGATTTATCTGAGTTTTGATGTAAATGGAAAGCAACTAATATGACTCACTAAAGCTCTTAAAATCAGTAGTAACTGTAAATTATGCAGTAGTCTTGCGTATATAACTTTCACAATGCACGAATGAAGCAATAAAACTAATAATTGTTACTATATATCTGTATAATGCTCGCACGTGTTCGCACGCCGCTGAAACGCAGAGATGTTATATTAGGGCTAGAGTCCTTTCAACATTGCAAATGCTTTCAAGCGTGAAATGTAGTAATATGATTGGTTTAGCCGTCGCTGTGACGCATCAGCAACGCTTAACGGACCGCATCCATCGTTAGATAGATCAAAGCGGGAAATACCACTTCTGCGCTACGAGCGTTCACGGATACGGTCGATTTTCAATGTGTGCGCTACCCTTCATTCGTTGCTCAGGCTACGTTCCGAAATTCACTGCCAATACTGAAAGTCTACAGTTTATGTTACGTATACTATAAAATTTCAGTACTGGCAGTGAATTTCGGAACGCAACCTCAGAGTATGGCCTGCGAAGTTTGCATCATTGTTTCAGACCAATACCACAAATGTTTCTCCGAAAACACCCAAAAAAGAAAAACTCTTTTTTGCAGCAAACAAAAAATTTATTTTTTGTCACATCGAAATCGTAGAGATTAACATTACATATTGATTTAATGAAACAGCTACCCAGATAGCAAGATGACGTCTAAAGACGTCATTAAAACGTCATAGACATCTTAATAACGTCTTAATGATGTCTTTAGACGTCACTTTGCTACCTGGGTAATCATTGGACAACTAATATTTGCTGCTAGGATAGCATGATAAGATTTATCATTGATCATATCCTCCATTATTGTTTAAATTGATTATTATATGAAAATATATCTATAAGAATAGCGAACTTATATTTTTATTTGAAAAAAAAATTCGTCTACAATATCGTAAATTAAACGTTATCATAACGTCATTTTGCAAAGTTATTTTGACGTCTAAAACATGACGTTAAATACACGTCCTTAAAGGACAAATGACGTTACT
>NW_022639562.1:1104610-1111569 GCF_010583005.1 Odontomachus brunneus
TTTGAAAAAAAAATTCATCTACAATATCGTAAATTAAACGTTATCATAACGTCATTTTGCAAAGTTATTTTGACGTCCAAAACATGACGTTAAATACACGTCCTTAAAGGACAAATGACGTTACTGACCAATAATGACGACATGTTGACGTGAAAATTACAACGGCTTGCTGCCTGGGATAATACCGACCCGCGAGTAACGCGAGTTTCGACCTAAACGGTAACACGATACGTGAACCGACAATACTGTAAACGCAAGTTGCTAAACATATAAGTATTAATACCATTAATAAACAAGTTAATCAAGAAGATACTAGAAGTACAACAAATAAATTGTGTTACAATCTTTATTTAAATACACATCTGTTAATCCACTACTGGCTACCCTCATTATCCGCGCAACTGTACCGGAGCCCAACTAGTTGTGCTCAAAGCCACCAGGGGTAGAACAAATTTTGGTGACAATGGTGGGATCCGCAGTGTACCAGCCTGCAGTAAAAAGAGGGAAGGTCAAGTAAGTGGAAAAAAAAGGGAGAAAACCTATAAGCTACCAGTGACCCTATTCATAAAATAAATAGAGAGTCGCGAGAGAAAAAAAAATACTTCGAGATGCATAAAAGACGTCTCATAAGAAGTAAAATAAAGAAACTTGAGGACCGGATAAAAGACGACGCCATAGCGGAACCGAGGACGGACGTCGGAGCTACGACAATACAATGCCTGCTATCAGCGACACCGGAGTATATCAGTGTACCAAGCTGACCTGCTCCAAGTACCGTGCAACGGAGGGGAGCGTCCCAGATGCGCACATTGACAAACGGACACAGCCAACCATAACGCCGTATGATTAGAGATATTCTAGAGACTCTATAAACAACGACATATGATTGGATGTGTCCGTTTGTCAATGTGCGCATCTGGGACTCACTCCAACGGAGCAACAAACGGAGCAAGTGAATACTCTTACTATAGAAAGACGTTACACTACAAGGACCGAAAATATAAACGTAACCTATGAACGTACGATAAATGACGTACGTAATAGACATTCCCGCGCAAGTCACTACATGCAATTGTCAGAAGCTAGAAAATTAATTCCAGAATTTGATGGAACTTCACAAGAACAATTATAAGAATTTTTAAACGCAAGCGCATACGCGACAAATAATATAGATCCTGCGGAAGAACCAATGTTATTAGAAGCAATATTATATTACCAAATTAAAGGAAAAGACTATGATAGACTTCGACATTAGAGACATACAAAATTTTGATCAATTAAAAAATGAATTTGAAACCTGCTGCTCAGTGCAAAAGAGTATAACCTGTTTACTATTGGGATTCAATACATTAAAACAAAAATTTGGAGAAAGTGCTCAAACTTACAGACTACGTGTCGATAAATTAGCGATGTAATTATATCAAGCTCTAATAAGCGATCGAAAGCATACAAGCAAACAAAAGCGCACGATACAGATGCAAGCATTGCAAAATTATCAAATAGGATTACGCGACGAGATCAGAACAATAGTACGATTGTGAACCCTACATGAGGCAATAGCAGCAGCTTGTTCCGAAAAAAGGTACAGGGGCCGAGCGGAAAACCCCACGTAAAATTAAAATCAAATACATACACACGTAACGAAAGGACGTCTCAATGCGGTAAACCAGGTCATCACGGATACGAATGTAGGACAAGCCGTTATGCAAATTGTTACACATTACCAAAATTAACTGAAAGTACGCGTGTAAACACAGTACAGAAACATTGCGTTTATTACAAAAGGAACGGACATAATCGCGACGAATGTTGGAACTTGCACGGTAAACCAAACGAAAAAACTGAAACCACAAATAGTTACCGGAGATTCCAGCAGTAACTGTCACTTCACCTAATACAGATAAGCTCCCGACTCCTAGAACAATAGGATCAAGGAAAGTAAATGAAGAAAAAGGTAAAAACAGACCAAATAAAGTGCTAGACTATCGCGTCAAATTAGAAAAAACAGAATCATGCCACGTTTAACTTAATAATTTTACCAATAGAAGAAACAAAACGAAAGAAATTCCGCTTCTATTGGATATAGGGTTAACCGTTAGCCTAGTAAAAATAAAAACATTGGAGGACGATACTCCAATGTAAAGGAAAAAATAACTTTAACAGGCATAACAGGGCATCAAGCCTATACGATAGGTAAAATAAACACCACCATAAACTTCCCTTATAGAAATATCATACTAAGAATCATTGATAATTACTTATTTTCAGTATTAAAAATACTGGATAATAAGTAATTATCAATGATTCTTAGTATGATATTTCTATAAGGGTTAGAGAGGCAACGAGAACAAATGAAACTCTACGTAAGGGATGCCTTTCCTATAGAATACGAGGAATACATAGAATATTATAGAATACATCTTAGAAATCGACTTTCTACAAGCACATCATACTAAGTTTGATTACAAAGAAAAGACTATGAAAATTTCAGGAAGAAGTTTACCATTGGTCCCATATTAAACATATTATTTGCTTGCATGTAGTGAAATTGCAATACAAGCTACAGTAAACTCAAATAAAGAAGGAATTATTTCAGCAGAAGAAATATTGCTAAGAATTTTTATCGGAAATTGCTTAGTCAGAGCAATCATATATGTCCCGTAACGGACGACGACACGACGAAAATAAACTTGCTGACTGAACAGGAAAACAGCAAGCCATTAGCACGAATAGAAAAATTAAAACAGCAATTGCGTCTACAACATTTGAATGATGAAGAACGAAAAATAATATATAAAATTTGTGAGGATTTTAACAATACATTTTTTTTATAAGGAGATAGCCTCACTCACACTACAGTTGTAGAACATCAAATTGTCACGCGAGTCGATGCTGCTCCAGTAAACATCCGATCATATCGTTTGCCAGAAACACACAAACGAAAAGTAAAGAAACAAATAAAAGAAATGCTAGACAATAGCGCAAGCTAATGGAATGCATCATTGTTAGTCGTACTTAAAAAAACCGTCGTATCAGAGAAAACTAAGTTACGAATCGTAATCGATTTTAAAAAATTAAATGACTTAACGATTGGAGATTCTTTTCCGTTACAAAACATTATTGACATTTTAGACCAACTAGGAAATACCAAGTACTTTTTCACCTTGGATTTAGCTTCCTCATATCATCAGATATCGATGACAGAGTAAGACAAAAGTAAAACTGCTTTCTCAATGTCAACGGGACATTACGAATTCAACCGAATGCCCTTTGGACTGAAGAATGCACCAATCACTTTCCAGTGACTAATGAATTCCATTTTAGCTGGATTATAAGGACTGAAATATTTGGTATACTTGAGCGATATTATTATTTATGGAAATATTTTTGAAAATCATAATAAAAAAAACTCATCGATGTACTAAAAAAAATACAAAAATACAACCTAAAGCTTCAGCCAGATAAATGTAACTTTCTTCGAAAAGAAATAATATATCTAGGCCATGTTATTATTGAGTGTGGAAAAAAGTTTGTGATATTTTTTAGTAAGATTCAAATGTTTTTCTTAGAGTATTAAAATCAATTTATTCAAACCAAATACGCTCCATTATTTTCGATAAAATTTTTGGGACAGAGCCATAATCCCATCGCGATAGAACTTCTGTGGTTTCTGGTCGAAAAACTGCTTCAAGTGATTTTCACAGACCTCTTTTGAAGCCAGCTTTACCAGGTCTGTAAATATGAAACAGGAATTTGCCCATAGATGGCCCTAGCTGTCAATGTAGTTACCGTCAAACCGCGTCATTTCCTTGTTAACATCTCTGACAAAGATTTTCAACTCATAACAATATAAGTTTCATACAACAGCATAGTTTGTAATAGCGTTGAATATGTCGAATTTTGTGCCTGGAAACTACGATTTGCGGACAGCATTGATTTACTGTTACCATTTGAAGACGTTACCGTGAGAAACGAAGAACGTGGAAGACTACCGAAAAAGTTTGAAGACAGCGAATTGCAAGCATTGTTGGATGAGCATGAAACGCAACAACAACTCGCGGATCAATTAAATGTGACACGAGAAGCCGTCTCCATACGTTTGAAAGCCATGGGAAAGATACAAAAGATGGGAAAATGGGTTGCACATGAACTGAATGAAAGACAGCAGGAAAACCGAAAAACCACTTGCGAAATGCTGCTCGCCAGGTACAAAAGAAAGTCTTTTCTCCATCGAATTGTGACTGGCGATGAAAAGTGGATATATTTTGAGAAACCTAAGCGTAAGAGATCATGGGTAACTCCAGGGGAACCATCGACATCGGCTGCAAGGCCAAATCGCTATGGACGGAAGACAATGCTCTGTGTTTGGTGGGATCAGAAGGGTGTGATCTATTATGAGCTGCTAAAACCTGGCCAAACCGTTAATACTGAACGCTACCGACAATAAATGATCGATTTGAATCAAGCTTTGCGTGAAAAATGACCAGAATATAAAAAAAGGCAACACAAAGTGATTTTGCTTCATGATAATGCACCATCACACACAGCAAAACTGGTCAAGGAAACGATTGAGACGTTTAGTTGGGAAATACTTTCGCATGCGACTTACTCACCAGACTTGATTCCGTCCGATTACTATTTATTTGCATCAATGGGACACGCACTTGCTAAACAGCGCTTCACTTCTTACGTAAATGTACGAAAATGACTCGATGACTGGTTTGCCTCAAAAGAGCAACAGTTTTTTTGGCGTGGCATCCACAAATTGTCAGACAGATGGGAAAAATGTATAGATAGCGATGGGCAATACTTCGAATAAAATATTTTTTATCATTTTCATACAATAAACGTGTATTTTCTATACAAAAATTCCGGTTTCATATTTACATACCTGGTACATCATTAAGAAAGTTCTGCATAGATCTAAACAAATGATAGTTTGAGGGTGCTATGTCAGGACTATACGGTGGATGCATCAAAACTTCTCAGCTAAGCTCTCGCAATTTTTGCCGAGTCATCAAAGATGTGTGTGTGGTCAATCGTTGTGGTCGTGATGGAAGACGACACCCCTCCTATTGATCAATTCTGGCCGTTTCCTCTCAGTTGCTTGTTGTAATATCTCCAACTGTTCACAGTAGAGTTCAGAATTAATTATTTGACTGGGCGGTAACAGTTCATAGTGAATGATTTCCTTTCAATCCCACCACACACACAACTTCATCGTCGTCGATTCAGATTTTGCGATTGCTTGCGCCTTCACTCCTTTCTTTGTCCACGATCTTTTTCGAGATCGATTGTCGTACGTGACCCATTTTTCATCACCAGTTATCATTCTCTTCAGAAATGGATCAATTTCATTCCGTTTCAGTAGCGTATCGCAAATGTTAATTCGGTCCATCATGTTCTTAACACTCAACTCATGAGGAACACAAACATCGAGCTTCTTTTTGTATCCAGCTTTGTGTAAATGATTCAAAACTATTTTGTGGTCGATGCCTAGTTCCCTGGCAATCTCCACACTGCTCACATACTTATCACGTTCAACTATTTCCATAATTTCATCGGACTTTTCGGTGATTGGTCGACCAGAGCGAGGTTCATCTTTGACATCGATATTTCCAATACGAAAGCGAGCGAACCATTTCCGTGCTGTTGATTTTAATAGAGTATCTTCACCGTAAACAGCACAAATTTTTTCACAAACCTGTACAGCGTTCTTGCTTTTATTGTAGTGATACTGCAAAATGTAGAAAATTTTTTCCTTATTTACCTTCATTTTCAAAATAACTTTTGATCCACTTCATTGATTTCAATCTTTTTCGACTTAAAACAAAGGTTGAAATGTCACGCGTGTCTAATGTTGTCGATGCGATTAGTAGTTACCGAGTGATGAGCATGTAATGCCATCTAGTTCCAAACGCCACGAACTTTTTCCCACACCCAATATATAATCAGAGAATGGAATCTTCCATTCCCAAGAAGTCCATCAGATCCCAAAAAGTTGGAAGCTGTAACAAAATTTCCGGTACCTACAAATGTTAAACATGTTCAATCCTTCATAGTACTAACTGGTTACTATAGACCGTTTATCGAGAATTTTTCTAAAATTACGCGACTTCTAACTAAACTAACAAGAAAAGACGTAACATTTGAATGGGAAAGGCAATCAGCTTTCGATAAACTTAAGGAAAAACTAACCACAACATCAGTATTAAAATATCCTGATTTCGAGAAAGAATTCATCGTTACCACAGATGTATCCGATTATGCAATTGGAGCTATTCTATCACAAGGGCAGTTGGGAAAAGGTAATCCAATAACCTACGCAAGTAGAGTATTATCGCAAGCAGAACGAAACTATAACACAACGGAAAAAGAATTTTTAGCAATAGTATGGACCGTGAAACACTTTTGCCCATACGTCTATGGAACCAAATTTAAAATAGTTACTGACTATAAACCATTAGTATGGTTACTTAATGTAACAGATCCAGAATCACGATTAATACGATGAAGATTAAAACTAAAAGAATACGATTATAAAATAGTATACAAAGCCGGAAAAACAAATGTAAAGGGTGTATATCAGTTGGACACGGGGCAATTGGACACAGTCCAATCACAAGTCGCTGTTCCAAGGGACCCTACAAATGTCTCTAATCACACGGTGCTGTGATTGGCTATGTCCAAATGCACCGTGTCCAAGTGCACCGCTTCCAATGTAAATGCTGATGCATTAAGTAAAAATCCGTCAGTATTAATACTACGTGCAAACAAAAGTATGTCTAATGAAGAAGACGAACCTAAAGAAACAGAAGACGAGCAAGAAGAAGAAGATAATAACGAGTACACAGAAGAGGAAAAGAAGCAAATACTCTACGAGTACCACGCACCGTTAGAAGGACATCAAAGAATACAGAGGACATTGAGAAGAATATAATTGAAACACAACTGGAAAG
>NW_022639562.1:1111579-1114219 GCF_010583005.1 Odontomachus brunneus
AGTTACGGGATTATAGGGTTGATGGTTATGAAGTTATGGGGTTGTAAGGTTATGGGTTTATGTGGATTAACAGATTGGTTTTTTAGTTTAAAGCATGAGTAACAACGTCACAGGGCTAAACAGCGTTGATTATAGGGTTTTTTGAGGTTATGGCAAAATCCTGACGTGATGGGGTCAATCTGACCTTGGATTCGGATTCAGGGACCCCAAAAACATACAGTAAACATAGTCAGACCCCGGGGCCAAAAAAAATTTTTTTTTGTGTGGCTATGTTATCAATGATTAAGTATTACCAGTAATTCAGTAATTTTTTGGCCAGTACTTAATTTCTAGTGAATACTGATAATAAAATCAATATTAAATATTGATAGTAATCAAATACTGAGAATTATTGTGCGAAGGTAAAAAATGAGAAAATCATAATATTTAAAAACATATACTTATATATTCCTAATTTTCTCATCCCTTATAAACCACTAGGTATCGAAGGTTGTCAACACACCTTTTGTGAATCCTCCCTCGATAATTTCGATCCCAAGCAGTATACCGATCACCATCCATGTCCTGACTCCGTTACTATTGCTTAACCTGACGATCGACGCGCACGCAGTGACTCTGATGGCTCCAACGATGTTCTTACAATTTATGCTTATATAATGTATCCTTATATTGTTCACAATATATTATAACATACCTGGCAAACACCAAATAATAGTTATATAATTTTTACTTGTTGTTTATTGGATAATTTGTTGATAGATATTGAAACAATGCAACATTCGATATGTGATGAATATTGATGTAATGTAGTGAACCAGTGATAATTACTTTTACATTTTTAACAAAATGTTATAATGATTAATCGAACAAAAAAAATTAAAAAATCCAAGAAAATCCAAATTAAACAAATCGAATTACTAAATTTTGAGAGAAATATTAAATTTTAAAAAATATTATTTTAAAAAATATTATTTAAAACAATAGTGTTGTTTAATGTCGTCAAATGACATGGTTTTCTTGAACGAAATAAAAGTTTTATTTTCATCATTTTCATCATTTTCATCATTTAAAAAAATTTCGTTTAAGAATATAATATTTTAATGAAATAAAAAAAAACCACAAAATTAAACAAGTACGAATATTAAATCTGAAGAAAGTATTTTCTTCGAAAAAAACGGTACAAGAAGTATAAAAAATATGCAATAAGACTGTTCGCGACGCGAGCGAAAACCCGCGGAGAGTCGTCGCGATGAGAGAACGACACTATCAAGTGCTTTCCACGTGCCTAGGTGTTCCGCGGGGGAGCGGTGCACTTGGACACGGTGCATTTGGACACAGCCAATCACAGCACCGTGTAATTAGAGACATTTGTAGGGTCCCTTGGAACAGCGACTTGTGATTGGACTGTGTCCAATTGCCCCGTGTCCAACTGATATACACCCGTTCCGCGGTGCGTGCCAGGTAAGCGGGAATAAACACCGATTGCTTTACGTTGCCATAGCAACTGCGGATAAACATTGTTTCCGCGAATCGACAGCCGGCACGCGCCGTGGAGCATTACATATCGCGAAACATCTCCTTTTAAGGAACTTTCGGCACGCGACCAGCGATCACCTTGTGCTCGGGACCAATCAGCGGATGTCAGAGACGAGGAAAAAAGGGATTGTTCCACACGGCAACTAGCCGCGTTTTACAGAAAGCCGTACAGTCGTGCAGCCGCTTAGCTACCAGCGAGACGTCGGAAGAGAGTCGGAGCAATCTATCGCTTTATAATAAGGTCACGTATCGCGGAGTTAGTTACGTTCGATTCCTTGTTCGTAAATCTTTTGTCGTATTCTCCTTTGAGCTCCCCGATTAGCGAAAGTTCAATTTTCATATCTTTGAGTCGCCGGTCGCCGTCGGCGACCGCTTTCTTGCGAAGCTCCGGATTGCTCCGTTCTCGTAACCGTCAACGGTCTCGACCGACTGTCTACTTTGGCCGTTCTGAATCATAATTCGCGGTGCTTTCGCGTTATCTAAGACGACACTTTATCCGTCTTGTACATTTGATTAGCGTCGCGCTCGCGACTGGGATCCAGCGTAGGATTCCTCGACTGTGCGGAAAAGCGGTATCCGTGACGTTTATAATGTTTTTTTTGTGTTGTCCTGCGTTAAAATTCCGCGGCAGCTCGATGCTCGTTTCGGGAAAGAGTCGGTGGTCACCGCGGTACAAGATCTCCGTCGGCCGCGTCAAGATCGCCGTCGGCCGGGCATTCGTCGGACGCTTTACAAGATTTCCGTCGCGGTGGTGTGACCGACTTTACGACTCTCCGAAGATTTCTGTTCCAACTCGCGATCTAATCGGGATAGCTTCTGTGAGATCGTCGAGAGTGTAAAATAAAGTGAATCACTAAACTCGAACGAGTCAGTTAATCACCGAGTTCGCATCCCTTTCCTCACGTCACCGGACCTCGTGCGAGGTCGATCCAGCAAGCGTCATTCTCTCAGCGAATTGGAGAGAATTCGCTACAAAGACAAATTAATGATTGCCACGAACGAGTGCTATTCTAAGTACTATTCTATAAGTATTATTGATGTACAACATTATTGGATTTGAAATATAAGTAACAAAAATAACTAGTAAATAAATAAAATATATTA
>NW_022639562.1:1114229-1122994 GCF_010583005.1 Odontomachus brunneus
TCCAATGTAAATGCTGATGCATTAAGTAAAAATCCGTCAGTATTAATACTACGTGCAAACAAAAGTATGTCTAATGAAGAAGACGAACCTAAAGAAACAGAAGACGAGCAAGAAGAAGAAGATAATAACGAGTACACAGAAGAGGAAAAGAAGCAAATACTCTACGAGTACCACGCACCGTTAGAAGGACATCAAAGAATACAGAGGACATTGAGAAGAATATAATTGAAACACAACTGGAAAGGTTTCACAGCCGATGCAACTAAGTATATAAATAAATGCGATTTATGCCAGAAAAAATAAGGCAACACGGAAAAATAAATCACCAATGATAATTACAGATACACCCGAAAAACCATTCGAAAAATGCGCTTTAGACATAGTAGCTCCACGCACAACGATTCCAAAAGGTAACAAATATCTATTAACATTTCAATATAACCCAACTATAATAAATTTAGTAAAGTAATACCAATAACAAATCAAAAAGCAGCAACAGTTGCAAGAGAGTTTGTAGAAAAAATTGTATTAGAGTATGGAATCCCGAATAAAATTTTGACAGATCAAGGAACAAACTTTCTGAATAATATTTTCAAAACAATATGTAAACCATTAAAAATCGAAAAAATACAAACAACTGCATGTCACCCACAGAGTGATGGCGCACTGGAACGATCACACCGAACAATTGCAGAATATTTACGCCATTATATAAAAGAAGACCAGACGGACTGGGATGAATGGATATATGCTATTATTACTTATAATACAACATCTCATACCAGTACAAATTACACTCCTTTCAAATTGCACTCCTTTCGAACTGATATATGGACATCAAGCTGGGCAATATATCATCAGCGTTACTTTAATCAAAACTTACATATACAATAAATGATTACGTTCAGAAGATAAAACAAAGACTAAGAGCAACCAATAAAATAGCGAGGGAACATATGAAAGAAGAAAAAGAAAAAGCAAGAGATATTACGATAAAACAAACTAACAAGCAAAACAAATTAACTATCGAGTAGAAGACCAAGTATTACCCTTACAGAAATATTTTACTAAATACAAATCATACACAATATCATATAAAGAAATACTGAAAAATTACACAGCCACACAAAAAAAAAATTTTTTTTGGCCCAGGGGTCTGACTATGTTTACTGTATGTTTTTGGGGTCCCTGAATCTGAATCCAAGGTCAGATTGACCCCATCACGTCAGGATTTTGCCATAACCTCAAAAAACTCTATAATCAACGCTGTTTAGCCCTGTGACGTTGTTACTCATGCTTTAAACTAAAAAACCAATCTGTTAATCCACATAAACCCATAACCCTTCAACTCCATAACCATCAACCCTATAATCCCGTAACCCCAAAACCCCATAACCCCATAACTCCATAACCCTGTAACCAAAAAAATAAATAAATCATCACAGGCAATTTGCATTATGGCAATTTCTCAGTTGTTGATTTATTTATATATTTACTTATTTTTATTTATATACAAATTTATTTATTTTTATTTATACATATATTTATTTATTTTTATTTATACATACATATTTATAAGCTCATTTTCAAAACAGCCCTTGCAAAAAAACTCTAAACAGTTAAAAAAAAGGGACTACCATTAGCTTTATTGATGTTATTTATTTATTTGTAGATTTATTTATTGTTATTTATATATACGTTTATTTGCTCTTCTCAAAAACAGCCTTCATAAGAGCTATATGATGTACGAAATCCGTTCACGCAACCTACATAATAACATTGATGCTAACAGTTTTACAAATATTAAATAGATTTACAATTGAGTCCGATACTTTAGGGTTATGATATTTTTAATTAGAATTTATCGGGTTATGAGGTTATAGGGTTTAACAGCTTTAGTTTTGTGGAATCCATGCCACGATAGTTGTTTTGCTGTGAGAGATTGAGTATGACGATTTTAGTAACATGGTTATGGGGTTACGGGATTATAGGGTTAGTAGTTATGGGGTTACGGGGTTTTGGGGTTACGGGGTTATGGAGTTATGGAATTATAGGGTTATGGGTTCTTGTTTTGTAACATTGATATAATGCAGATTGACTATGCTGATTTATTTTCTTTAATATCGGGGTTATGGGGTTATGGAGTTACGGGATTATAGGGTTGATGGTTATGAAGTTATGGGGTTGTAGGGTTATGGGTTTATGTGGATTAACAGATTGGTTTTTTAGTTTAAAGCATGAGTAACAACGTCACAGGGCTAAACAGCGTTGATTATAGGGTTTTTTGAGGTTATGGCAAAATCCTGACGTGATGGGGTCAATCTGACCTTGGATTCGGATTCAGGGACCCCAAAAACATACAGTAAACATAGTCAGACCCCGGGGCCAAAAAAAATTTTTTTTTGTGTGGCTATGTTATCAATGATTAAGTATTACCAGTAATTCAGTAATTTTTTGGCCAGTACTTAATTTCTAGTGAATACTGATAATAAAATCAATATTAAATATTGATAGTAATCAAATACTGAGAATTATTGTGCGAAGGTAAAAAATGAGAAAATCATAATATTTAAAAACATATACTTATATATTCCTAATTTTCTCATCCCTTATAAACCACTAGGTATCGAAGGTTGTCAACACACCTTTTGTGAATCCTCCCTCGATAATTTCGATCCCAAGCAGTATACCGATCACCATCCATGTCCTGACTCCGTTACTATTGCTTAACCTGACGATCGACGCGCACGCAGTGACTCTGATGGCTCCAACGATGTTCTTACAATTTATGCTTATATAATGTATCCTTATATTGTTCACAATATATTATAACATACCTGGCAAACACCAAATAATAGTTATATAATTTTTACTTGTTGTTTATTGGATAATTTGTTGATAGATATTGAAACAATGCAACATTCGATATGTGATGAATATTGATGTAATGTAGTGAACCAGTGATAATTACTTTTACATTTTTAACAAAATGTTATAATGATTAATCGAACAAAAAAAATTAAAAAATCCAAGAAAATCCAAATTAAACAAATCGAATTACTAAATTTTGAGAGAAATATTAAATTTTAAAAAATATTATTTTAAAAAATATTATTTAAAACAATAGTGTTGTTTAATGTCGTCAAATGACATGGTTTTCTTGAACGAAATAAAAGTTTTATTTTCATCATTTTCATCATTTTCATCATTTAAAAAAATTTCGTTTAAGAATATAATATTTTAATGAAATAAAAAAAAACCACAAAATTAAACAAGTACGAATATTAAATCTGAAGAAAGTATTTTCTTCGAAAAAAACGGTACAAGAAGTATAAAAAATATGCAATAAGACTGTTCGCGACGCGAGCGAAAACCCGCGGAGAGTCGTCGCGATGAGAGAACGACACTATCAAGTGCTTTCCACGTGCCTAGGTGTTCCGCGGGGGAGCGGTGCACTTGGACACGGTGCATTTGGACACAGCCAATCACAGCACCGTGTAATTAGAGACATTTGTAGGGTCCCTTGGAACAGCGACTTGTGATTGGACTGTGTCCAATTGCCCCGTGTCCAACTGATATACACCCGTTCCGCGGTGCGTGCCAGGTAAGCGGGAATAAACACCGATTGCTTTACGTTGCCATAGCAACTGCGGATAAACATTGTTTCCGCGAATCGACAGCCGGCACGCGCCGTGGAGCATTACATATCGCGAAACATCTCCTTTTAAGGAACTTTCGGCACGCGACCAGCGATCACCTTGTGCTCGGGACCAATCAGCGGATGTCAGAGACGAGGAAAAAAGGGATTGTTCCACACGGCAACTAGCCGCGTTTTACAGAAAGCCGTACAGTCGTGCAGCCGCTTAGCTACCAGCGAGACGTCGGAAGAGAGTCGGAGCAATCTATCGCTTTATAATAAGGTCACGTATCGCGGAGTTAGTTACGTTCGATTCCTTGTTCGTAAATCTTTTGTCGTATTCTCCTTTGAGCTCCCCGATTAGCGAAAGTTCAATTTTCATATCTTTGAGTCGCCGGTCGCCGTCGGCGACCGCTTTCTTGCGAAGCTCCGGATTGCTCCGTTCTCGTAACCGTCAACGGTCTCGACCGACTGTCTACTTTGGCCGTTCTGAATCATAATTCGCGGTGCTTTCGCGTTATCTAAGACGACACTTTATCCGTCTTGTACATTTGATTAGCGTCGCGCTCGCGACTGGGATCCAGCGTAGGATTCCTCGACTGTGCGGAAAAGCGGTATCCGTGACGTTTATAATGTTTTTTTTGTGTTGTCCTGCGTTAAAATTCCGCGGCAGCTCGATGCTCGTTTCGGGAAAGAGTCGGTGGTCACCGCGGTACAAGATCTCCGTCGGCCGCGTCAAGATCGCCGTCGGCCGGGCATTCGTCGGACGCTTTACAAGATTTCCGTCGCGGTGGTGTGACCGACTTTACGACTCTCCGAAGATTTCTGTTCCAACTCGCGATCTAATCGGGATAGCTTCTGTGAGATCGTCGAGAGTGTAAAATAAAGTGAATCACTAAACTCGAACGAGTCAGTTAATCACCGAGTTCGCATCCCTTTCCTCACGTCACCGGACCTCGTGCGAGGTCGATCCAGCAAGCGTCATTCTCTCAGCGAATTGGAGAGAATTCGCTACAAAGACAAATTAATGATTGCCACGAACGAGTGCTATTCTAAGTACTATTCTATAAGTATTATTGATGTACAACATTATTGGATTTGAAATATAAGTAACAAAAATAACTAGTAAATAAATAAAATATATTATATTCGTAATATTTTTTTAAATATTACTGCAATATTGCTAAAGAAATATTACAAATTAATGTCACTGCAAAATCTCTGCAACATTGCACTGCAATATGCAATCTTGCAACGTTGTAGTAATGTTGCTGCAAGCTTCTGTACTGTATGGGCATTGCTGAGATTCGAGCCTGAGACCTCTCCCAGATAGCACACACGTCAAAATGACATCTAAATCTAAGTAAGTTCAAGATCAAAAATAATCAAGGAATGATCAAAAATATCGTGAGAATATCGTCAAATGATAGTCTAATGTCATAGATCGATGACGACATTTTAGATGACTTAATGACGTTTTATGACGTCTCTAAACGTCAATAATACGTTTTTAAGACGTTATACAGGAACGTCATTAAGATGTCACAAAAAAGACGTTTTAAAGACGTCGTTATTTAGTCACTTGACGTCATTCGACCAGTTATGACCAGTTTTTTACGTCATTTTGACGTGAGTCTGTTACTTGGGCTGATTCTTGTGTCGTTCACCTTACCTACTGCGTCACTGTCACTAGTGTCTGAAGTTACTGTCACTGAAGGCGTTGGCGATGTCGAGTGGCACCGCCAACACAACCCCTTCCCTTCTTTCGACGGCTTCCGAGAGGGACCGGACGCGCAAAATCGCGTCTACGCTTGACCGTCCCTCCCGGAAGCCGTATTGCTCCTCATTGAGCTTGGGACTAGATGCCGGATGAGGCGGTAGTGTATTATTCTCTCAAATAATTTCCCCGTCCCGTTCACCAAACATATCGGCCTATAAGCGGAAGGGCTATCCTCCGCCCTGCCCCCCCTTTCCTGAAGAGGACCAAGTTGGCCCTCTTCGAGGAACTGGGGAACACCCCGGTCTTCAAGCACGAGGTGAAAAGCCGCAACATGCGGCAGGGGGGAATGGAAGCTTCCTCCCATGGAAAAAGAACCCTCACAAATTCTTCGAGGAGGTCGGGATCCAGGGACATTATCGGCGGGGGAGCGGTGCACTTGGTCACGGTGCATTTGGACACAGCCAATCACAGCACCGTGTGATTAGAGACATTTGTAGGGTCCCTTGGAACAGCGACTTGTGATTGGACTGTGTCCAATTGCCCCGTGTCCAACTGATATACACCCATCGGCGGAGGTACGCAAGAAGGCAGACGTCTCATCACAATGTGATATGGGCGCCCCCACGTGTCCCTGTCGATGGTGGAGACCAGGTCATCCCAGGCACGGGCCTTGGCCGCAGCGATGGCCGCCTTAAGGACCCCCCTCAGCAGTAAGCCCTCTCAGCGGCCATCCTGCCGTCTCCATTTCTCCCTCGCCGGTCCATATCTCTCCTGGTTTGGTTGACGGAATGCCGCAGTTTGGCAATCTCCGTCGACCATCAGTACACGGACCGGCGGGGATGCGGCTGCGTTCGGAGCATAGCGGCATCATACTGTCCGCGTGGGTGGCGGACGTAAAGAATACCCCCAACGTATGGCCTGCGTGTCGTAAAAGGCGACTAAAAGGCCCTCGTGGGTGGGTTGCTGCGCCCATGAGTATTAGGAGCCGGAGGGCTCCCCTCCTTCTCGCTTCAGAGAGGAAGGGAAGCCCAATGGCGCCTACAGCAAGGGAGCGTACCGGATCCCTTATGCCAGTATGGTACCGGTCTCTCGGGTGGGCAGCGGCGCCCTAGAGTTTCAGAGGAAGGCGAGCGCGCCCGGCTGTCCTTGGGGCAGCCGGTGCGGGTGAACCGACCTCACCGCGGGGGCAGTCGGGTCCCTTATGTCATTACGGCAACCGGCCTCCCGGGTGAGCAGCTGCGCCCGGGAGTAGTAAGATCCTCGGTGAATACTTCACCGGGGATCCACAGAGGGGGCAGGGCGGGCTCCTGAGGCTCCGTTGAGCCAAACCGCCCTAGGGGGCGGCCCGAAAAGCCGCCCGGGTTGGGGGGCCGCCGTCATGCTCCCCATTTAGAAAAATGATGGAAAAAATAAACGAAACGACTTGCGGCAGGTCGGAGGTGTCGCGCCGGCATGTGGGGGCTATGGTCCCAGGCTCCCCCATGTCGTCAACGAGCGTTGGGCCAGAGGAAGCCGGTGCGTCTACGGCGGGCGCGACGGTGGATTCAGCGACTGCCGATGGGAAGAAGGAACTAAGGAAAAAGGAGGGGGAGAGTGAGGAAGGAGGAGCGAAAAGAAGGAAGAGAGACGAAGAGCAGGAAGGGATTGGGACAGGGATAAAGAAAAAGATAGGGGAAGAGGATAAGGGGATGAATGTGGAAGAGAAAGAGGGGTGGCCGGATCCCCAGAGGATGACTAAGACCCGGGAGTTCGTGCTCACACAGCGCCACTATCTTAGGGAAAGCGCCGGGCACATCGGGGAAATAGTAGCGAAAAGTAAGAGGATGAGTGGGGTGGAAAAAGGCAACATCACGAAAAGTAAAGAAGAGATGCTAAGATATGGGGAGGAAATGGCGAAGATGTTCAAATTGAGAACAGAATGGCTAGAGGGAGTGATAAGAGAAAGGGACAAGTTACTAGACAGGCATGATAATGATGAAGCAGGATTGGTATTGGAAATGGACAGGTACAGAAGGGTAATACGAGGTTTGGAAAAGGAAAAGGAATTATGGGAACAGGAAAGGGATGGCTTAAGGAAGGAAATAAAAGGAAAGGAAAAAATAATAAAGAAGATAGGGAGCAAGCAGAGGGATACGGCGGACCGGGCGGTGTCTCCGTTTCCGGAGGCATGGCCCGACGTCAGGGATCGGGCGACGTCGCCGCTGCGGGAGAGGGTACCCGGGCGGAGGAGAGAGGCGCCGGCGACCGGGAGGCCGCCGGCTGCGGCGGAAGGAGGGACTGTGCCCTCCCCGCCCGCCGTGGCTCCCCCGGGAGATGGGGGGTGGGTTGTGGCGGGCGGTGGGGCTGCGAAGAGGAGGGAAAGAGGTCCCAAGAGGGACGATGGAAGGACGCGCGCTCCGGGGCGTCCGGCGGTGCCGACGACAGCGGCGGTATCGGTCCGCCTTGAGCCGGCGGGCCTCGTATGCGGAGGCCCTCCGAAAGGCGAGGACCGATATAGCCCCGGGCGCGGGTGGAGTCCGGCCCGCCTTCGTTAGGAGGGCCGCGAATGGCGGCCTCCTGTTTGGGCTGGCCGGGCCCAGGAAAGAAGGGGAGGCGGACGCCCTGGCCGCCAAGCTCAGGGCGTCGCTGCCGAGGGCCGTGATCACACGGCCCGTAAGGATGGGGGAGGTCTGGCTCGTCGGTTTTGACGAGTCGGTCCCCCCCGAAGAGATAACGGAAGTCCTTGCCGCGCGAGGAGGATGTGGGCCGGGCGAGGTGCGCCTCGGCCCCATCCGATGGAGTTGGCGGGGCGAGGGGACTGTCTGGGCAAGACTCCCCCTCGCCGCGGCCGCCGCGGTGGCGGCTGAGGGGAGGGTGGCTCTGGGGTGGGCGGGGACGCGGGTGGTGATGCTCGCGGCTCGCCCGCTCCAGTGGCACAAGTGCTGGAGGCTCGGCCACATCCGGGCGGCCTGCTCTGCGTCAATTGACCGGAGTGGGCTCTGTTACCGGTGTGGCCGGGCGGGGCACATCGCGCGGGCCTGCGCAGGGAGTGCGGCCTGCGCGGTGTGCTCAGAAGATGGCAGGGACTCGGGCCACCGGGTGGGTGGTCCCGAGTGCCCAATGGGGGGTGGTGCTCCGGCGGGCGGGAGGCCGCCGGGGCATCGCAGGGGTCGACCGCCGAACGCGGCCGGCTCAGCTCGCCCCCCTACGGTAGGCGTGCCGGCGGACCCCGGGGAGTTATCCCGGGATCCGGCCGGCGGAGAGGGCCCCGGTCTGACCACCTAGACCGGGGCCACGGCGCCGGCCGAACATCAGGCCGGCATCGAGGGGAGTCAGTGCCGGGCGGAACTCCGCCTCCACCGGTCCCCCCTCACCCCTACGGGTCGCTTGGGGGGTGTGCGGGGGCGCACCCTCTAATCATAGCGGCCC
>NW_022639562.1:1123005-1125022 GCF_010583005.1 Odontomachus brunneus
CTCGGGCCACCGGGTGGGTGGTCCCGAGTGCCCAATGGGGGGTGGTGCTCCGGCGGGCGGGAGGCCGCCGGGGCATCGCAGGGGTCGACCGCCGAACGCGGCCGGCTCAGCTCGCCCCCCTACGGTAGGCGTGCCGGCGGACCCCGGGGAGTTATCCCGGGATCCGGCCGGCGGAGAGGGCCCCGGTCTGACCACCTAGACCGGGGCCACGGCGCCGGCCGAACATTAGGCCGGCGTCGAGGGGGGTCGGTGCCGGGCGGAACCGCCTCCACCGGTCCCCCCTCTCCCCTACGGGTCGCTTGGGGGGTGTGCGGGGGCGCACCCTCCAATCATAGCGGCCCGGGAGGGAGGCGGCGCGGTGTTGGGTCGCACCGCGCCGCTGCTCGGGAGGAGCGCGACCGGGGGTGATTTATTACCCCCGGTCCGGGAGGGGTCCTCTGGACCGCGGAGGGGGGCCCGCGGAAGTAATACTCAAGTGGTCCCCGCGGGCCCCCTGATGACCGCTGAGGACGGACCCGCCAGGGGTTTTAGTGGGTAGGGCCCCCGCCGTTTTTATCTCGGCGGGGGAGGAGCCCCACATAACCTGCGGTCTCCCCCCGGAGACCGTGGGTATGCGTAAAGCATTTCCCCTGGCTTAAAAAAAAAAAAAAAAAAGAATGGCGGCATCATACGCCGCCGTCATCATGTCCCGAAGCCAGGCCACCTCTTCCTCAATTTCGGGTCGAGTGTCAGGTGTGGCACCCAGCTCCACCCAAGTGGCCATCAATAAGGTGACCACCATCTTGTCGCGGTCGAGTCTAGAGAGGGCACATCTCCGCAGTCGGGCGCCCCCCATGTCGCGCCTCTGGAGCACCACCTCTGGAGTGGCGACCAGTCGGACCACTATGTAACGGTGGTCCGTGAAGTTCTCACCTCTGGTCACCACCTACCACTCCATAATCAGTTGGGCCGCGGAGGGAGACGGCAAGGTGACATCTATCACTGATCTCCCCTGCGACCAGACGAAGGTGCTCTTTCGGCCCCTGTTGATGACACAGAGGCCTTGAGACGCGACCATTCCTCCATGACCTCGCCCCTGCGACACTTGACCGAGGACCCCCATAACGCCGAATTGGCGTTGAGATCCCCGGTCACCAGGAACGGCCTTTGGAGGCGCCTCGTCATGAGGTCCCCCAACCGGTCCAGGAGGTGCTCGAAAGGTGAACAAGGGCGGAGAGTAAACCCCGACCACGTCTAGGGCCCCATACTCGACTGCGACATAGCCCTCCCCCTCTCTATGACATAAAAGGGGGGAGAAGCCTCGCACTTTCTCCAGTGGATCGCCACCAAGCACCCACGCCGCCCCACAACGTCACCCACTATACAAGGGTGACTCCCGGGGACGGATTGGGGCTCGGCGGCGATCCCCAGCCCTACACCTCGCTCATGGAGGACCTGCTGGAACAGGTCCTGTGCTCCACGAGCGCGTTTAAGATTTACCTGGGGAAGGTTGGTCTCCATCGCAGTAATTGCCACTATCCTCCTCCAGGCCCCTCCTTGTCTTCACCGCGGTGGAGGAGTCCCCTTCGGGGGTTCCCTCGACACGCAGCTCTCCTATTTTTGTATCGGTCCTCCGCGGAGGCCTCTGCTTCAAAGGAGCAGGGTCCGCGGTAGGATCCGGAACTGCGGGCTGTTGCTGCCCCTCCGCTGGTGTAGGGGGGAAGCCTTCTTCCCGCTCTTTTCTGAGGGGGCATCTGGGAGGGGCATTTGAGGTCTTGAGCCTCCTCTTCCCTCCCGGCCCGCCTCCCCTTTTTCGCCCTTGGCACGTGGGACCACCTATCCTGTGGCTACAGGGGCGACATACCGGGCAAGACACCGGTGCATCGTACGCCGCAGGCTGTGGCCGGCCGACCCGCAGTGGTAACAAAGACCACTGTGGTCGGCCGTGCTCCTGCAGGAGGCCCTGACATGGTCCCACTCCAAGCAGGTCTATGTTCTCCCTCGCCGCATTACCTCGCCTTTCGCCCCCCCCCCCCCC
>NW_022639562.1:1125367-1130746 GCF_010583005.1 Odontomachus brunneus
CCCCTCGCCGGGCTGTCCTGCCACGACGGAGACGGAAGACAGGGAAGATTTGGTCGCAGAGGGAGGAGGAGGGGCGTGTCCCACATCTCACCCCTTGCCTCAGCCCTTTCTCTCCCTTTCTGGAGAGCACTCTGTAGCCACGAGGGCTACCCCCCGGATATTCCGAAAGGGACAGCCTCCATGGCTTTTAGGATGCGAGGAACTAAGCCCGCCACCAAAGTCTCTACCTCCCCGCTCCCCATCCCGTCCCTCCGGGAACCCAGTTCTCGTTTGAGAGGAGTCCTACTCCCCCTCCGTGGCTCCCGGACGGACCAGCCGCCTGCTTTCCGGCTGCCGCGGCGGCAAGGGCGTCCCCTCGCCAGCCGCAGCCGGTGCCGCGACACCTCTCTCCCCCTTTTTGGATCCTTTTTCACTATGAGCGAAGTCGGCGCGTGCGCGCAGAGGAGGGGCGTTTCCCGGGGGAAGCATCCCCCCGGCAATATCCCTCGCCAACTCCTCCCTACAACGTCTCCCAGTCTCCTCCTCCTCCGGAGGCGGGCAAATGGGCGAAGCGGCCTCGACGCCCTCCCCGACGCCCCCCTCGACCACCATCACCTCCTTGTTGGAGAATGGGAGACGGCGGATCATCCTCCTCCGCCTTATGGACGGGGAGGGGGAACAGTCGCCCCGCCGCGGTCCACGCTTTTCCTCTTTCTTTCTGCAAAGGAATCCCGGCTGTTGAGACCCTCCGCACCCGCGTCATAGGGCCAGATGGCCGAGCATCGTCCACTTCCATGGAGGAGGGGATTTCCACCTGCCGCCCGCCTTTCAGGAAACCAGGTGCTCGGGCCTTCCCCAGCTCGCTTTTCAGGTGGTCGACCTCGAAGCGGAGCAGGGCGCCCACCGTCTTGAGGCGCTCCAGCTCGGCTGAGGCAGCCGCCTGCTGTCATCTCGCAGCCTCTCCCACCTCCGTGCCTGCGGCGTTGTTCGACCTCTGTACGAGGGCAAGACTGCACGCAGCCATCTTGGCCGCCTTGTACGTCCCATTGAGATTCTTTGACCTTTCCGCGACCTTCTTCACCTTGCCCACGGCCCTTAAGGTCATGGACAAGGTCTTGACTGTCTGACACGACCGAAGGTTGCGGAGGATTTCGACCTCCTCTTCCTCCGTTTGGAGGGTTCTCCGCGACGACGACCTGACGGAGGGATTCCTAGCCACCTCCGCCCTCGCCAACGCGTCGACCTCCTTCTTTTCCCGTTTTCTACAGGCTATGGCGACCACCGTGTGGTCTCCCTTCCTGGAGTAAACGACCGGCCGCCCGCGCCCGTCCTTCTTCACGAACTAGTGCGCCGGGGACGACAACGACGACCGAACCCGATTGCCGACGACGTCCCCCCCCCCCGCGGAAGCTCTGACGGTCACCAGCTCCTCAACCGTGGGAGTTACCTCCCCAATATCGGAGTCGCTCTCACGCGAGGCCGACGCGCGCGCGTCCGGTTCGCTCATTCGCAAGCACGAGTGCGCGCGCTCCCTTCCCTCCCGGTCCTTTTTAGCGCAGGCAGGGCCTGCATATGAGCACCGAGTCCTGCAGCTAGAAGTGGATGTAGCCGCCGGTCTCACAAAGCCTTTCGCCACGCTTTTTTCCTCGGAGACGCTTGTCTCCGGTAGAGTGGGACTTGTGGCCGGCTCACCCTCGTCCATCCTTACCTCCCTTGAGGCTGCTGGTGACAACGCAGCCTTACTCGGGGCCACAGATGACCTTGTGGCCCCCAAGATCACAGATGACGCGATGGCTTTGACCTCCTCAACTACATCAATGGGTTATTCTGTTATTGGTAGTTTCTCCCACCAACCTTGACGGCTCGGCTCTCCGGCGTATCTCCCATTCTCTCCCCCGCAAGGGAGAGGGGACGCCCGGCGTACTCGCCGGGAGAGAGTCTATGCCACTAGTCCTAGGGAATTCCGCACAGGGACACTAATCTCCAGCCCCCTATACCCGCCCCAGTTCACAAAGGACTGAGTCGGTTCTGGGGGTCCCACACCTCCGACCTTGTGGGCACCGTCAAGACCGCCGCCACACGGGGGGCCCCAGGAACGAACAACGACAAAAGAGTGTTGCGACCCACCTATGCCGCGTACCGCCGTGGGCGCCAGCTGATGCTCCGCCCGGGGGTGCGACTCTACCAATCGCCGGGTGTATATCAGTTAGACACGGGGCAATTGGACACAGTCCAATCACAAGTCGCTGTTCCAAGGGACCCTACAAATGTCTCTAATCACACGGTGCTGTGATTGGCTGTGTCCAAATGCACCGTGTCCAAGTGCACCGCTCCCCCAATCGCCGCCCTTCGGGCTCTCCGCTGTAAGGGCCTGCCCGACCGACCGCCCCGTGGGCAAATCGGCCGCGCCGACCCCTAATACTTTCGGGCGCAGCACCCACCTGAGAGAGAAAACCGGTTGCCGTACTGGTATTTGGGACCCGGCCGCCCCCACTGTAGGGATCAGTTCACCGGCACCTGTCGCCACATGGACGAACCGGGCCCGCTCCCTTCCCCCATAATACTCCCGTGCGCAGCTATTCGCACGAGAGAATCACCGACAAGCTATGCCGGCGCCAATCCCAGGGTGTCCGG
This sequence comes from Odontomachus brunneus, assembly GCF_010583005.1. NCBI lineage: Eukaryota > Metazoa > Arthropoda > Insecta > Hymenoptera > Formicidae > Odontomachus > Odontomachus brunneus. The sequence continues at coordinate 1,127,981 of NW_022639562.1, forward strand.
CCCCGACGTCAAAATACGTTCGAGCGCCCCAAAACACCTCTCCACTCCCCGCGTACCGTGAGACATCGCCTTTGGTGTGCAAACGCGGTTGTGGGTTCCTCTCCCTGTCCAAACGCGGGCCGTCGCCCATGTCAGACGGGTTGAGAGCATCCCCCTCTCTTGGCTGCCGGAGCACCGGCGTGCAATGCCCCGAGAGGCGGGATCCTCTCCCTCCCGGGACGGGTGGCAAGCCCACCCGCCCCGGAGCGGAGGTCCACCCAGCCCCAAAAAACTCCCCAGACTGGTGGCGGAGCAGCGCTCCCCCTAACAGCCCCAGCCGGCCGGGCGATTGAAGTCAGGGCCGCCTATCTCTACAGGCAAATAGACCAAAAGGCCTTGTGGGAGTTGCCGGGCTCCCCTGCAGTGGGAGGTCTTTCTACCCCCTCTAGAAACCGCGGGACTGCAGCACATCGCGGTTCGGTTTTTTATGGGGGTTTTCCTTCTCCATTGCTGCCGTTTGCCAGCGATCCTCAGGTAGGGGTCTCTCCTCCGACCGAAGCCGGAAGGTACTGCCGCCAAGCCTTAATCGGATCGCCGGGACTCCTCCACCACGCTAAAGTGGCGGCACAGAGGAATCGTCTCCTACTCCCCATATAAATCCTGAAGACTAACTTTCACCCACACGCCATACATCCATACACGCATTCTCACACACTCGCACACATGTAACCATAATTTTTTTTTTATTACTGTAACTTTACGATTTGTAATGAACCGCGGAGGATAAAATTGTAATGAGCCACGAGAAATAAATGTAATTAATTAATGTTATTTAAAATTTAAAATTTTTATTTTTATTTCAAATTTCATTTTCATTTTTCCAACTTCCTTTCCCTTCGATTATTCGCTCTCGGTCCGTCCCGCGATATCGAGATTCGGTTCTCTGATCGAAAAAAGGACCACTCGCCGTACGTCGACACGCGCGTGAAAACTTTCTGGTCGCTGACTTGTTGCTCGACCTGCGTATACGGCCGAGGCTTTTTCGTCACGTTGCGTTCTTCTCCAAGACGTAACACTAGTATTATTGACTGCCACTAACAAGTACTATTCTAAGTACTATTCTATAAGTACTATTGATGTGAAACATACTGAATTGGAAATACAAGTTACAAAAATAACTAGTATATAAATAAAAAATATTATATTATGTTCGTAATATTTTTTAAATATTGCTGAAATATTGCTAAAGTAGTATTGCAAATTAATGTCACTACAATGTTTCTGCACTAACATTGCACTGCAATATGCAATCTTGCAACGTTGTAGCAACGTTGCTGCAAGCTTCTGTGCTGATATATGGGTATTGCTGAGATTCGAACCTGAGACTTCTAGTTCTTCAGTCGTTTATCTTATCTACTACACCACTGTCACTTTGACTAAGAGATGCTTCGTATTGTATATACAGGGTGTTTCTTTATTTCCACCCACGAAGCACATAGCGTTATTTCTTATGAAAAATTGAATTGAAAAGTCCTGAACCATTTTTGTCTTTGATGCTTAACAAGGCAGATATTCTTTAATAAATTCCAACAAATCCGCGCCGTTTTTTAGAACTATATACATCTGTGAGCTGCGCGCCTGGTTGTTTACGTGAATGCAGCGGCGGAACATTCATACACGCTACCAGGCGTACGGCTCACAGACATGTATACTTCTAGAGGCTCGCGCGAATTTATTGGAATTTACTAAAAAATATCTGCTTCGTTAAGCATCAAAGACAAAAATGGTTCAGGACTTTTCGATTCAATTTTTTATAAGAAATAACGCTATGTGCTTCGTGGACGGAAGTAAAGAAACACTGTATATGATATATCCATATACGAAAACATATGATTTATTTAAAAGAAGAGAAATATTCTTTTAAATGTAAAAAGTATGTAAAAAGTTAGTTTAAAAAATATTTACTTGTTCTAAAAGTAAGTAAAATACAAATAAATTATTTTGTAAATTGAAATAAATTGTCTTTTGATAATAAAAGAAACTTTAATTTGAAACACAAAACAGATACATTTAATGTTAGGAAATAATTTATTTAAATTTAAAAATGATTTACGTGTATTTTATTTACTTTTAAAACAAGCAAATATTTAAACACAGTTTTTACATTTAAAAAAATTAATTTTCTTCTTGTAAGGAAATTATTTGCTTATTCTTATATATAAATATTTAAAATCAAAGAAATCATTTTTTTTATCTAGAAATTCATAACTTTACAGCTTATTTTACAAATTTAAAAAAACATTACTTTATATGTATTACATATTTTCTAAAATCTAACAAATTTTTTTAATTTACGAAATTATATTTAACAAAATATATTTCTTTGATTTAAAGAATTTTTTTAGTGTACATTACAAATTTAAATTTTCTTATTTCTAATTTTGACTTTCTTATTTTGTTTCGAACGGCCCGAGGGTGGAGAGCGGCCGGTTCGTTATGCGGGATGCGGATTGATGTCCGCTCGCCGTGTGGAGACCGCGGTCTTCGTCGCTAGCAGTCCGCTATCCAGCGGCCCCGTAAGATGACGTGGGGTGCAAATGATTCGCGACGTTATTCGGCGACGGGAGTCTTTGGCTCCGTGTTTTGTATATGCTGCGTCGCGGGCAGCGTCTAAGTCCCGTGCGGACTTGATGGCGAGCACGGCTCGCGTATATATGCTGCGCCCCTGGCAGCGACTAAGTCCGGTGCGGACGTGAAGGCGAGCTGGGCTCGCGTGTATATGCTGCG